>NW_007247275.1:72662-124847 GCF_000164805.1 Carlito syrichta | reverse complement strand
TTGGAAGACAGTGTGGCGATTTCTGAAAGAACTAGAAATTGACCTTCCATATGACCCAGTCATTCCCCTATTGGGAATATCCCCGGAGAAACCCAAATTATTCTACAAAAAAGATACCTGCACACGTATGTTTGTTGCAGCTCTCTTCACAATAGCAAAAACATGGAACCAGCGTGTTGCCCATTGAAGCTGGACTGGATAAACAAAATGTGGTATATATACACAATGGCATATGATGCAGCCATAAAAAGGACAAATGTATGAACTTTGCAGCAAATTGGATGGATTTGGAGTCGATCATAGTCAGTGATTTATCACAGAAACAAAGAACTGATTCCATATGTTCTCACTCATAAGGTGACCTTGAACAATTATGATGCTATAAAAAAGCGATTGGCAGTAATGGGAAACTGTTGGTATGGGGGTTAGGATTGGCAGTTGAGGGAAACTGCTAGGGGAGGGAGGGGCATACCTCATCAACAAGGGTACCTGCATGATCAATGTTTCTATACCTGACCCTGAATTGTACCCCGCATCTTTATAATAAATTTTTTTTAAAAAGAGAGAATTACCTCTCCAAGGTCACACCCAGAGCAGCCTAGAAACAATCCAACGACAGTGAATAGGGCGCACGGAAGCCGGTCCCCTCGCTCTAACTCTGAGAGGCCACCATAGGTGCACAGCTCTCTACGGGATCCACTGAGGCCTTTGTCAGGACCATCCTTCTCTGCCTAGTCCTGTTTCCTTCCCAGTGTTTTGTAGGGAGATTGCAAGAGCGCCCCCAAATCATCCTCATTGTCTTCATTTTTCCTTTTCACACACTTCTACCCCTTTCTTCCTCCCAAATATCGCTTCCCTTGACCATCCTACATTTCCAGTGACGACTCAGCTTTCCCTTGTCTCAGGGCCCACCTCATAATTCCATTGCTGGAGGTCAGCTTACCCCCGTGAACGTGAGTTGGTTGGTTCCTAGGCCCCAAGCGCGTGAGAACTCCCTGACCAGAAGGAAGATCTCAGATCACACTATTCTGTCTTTTCAGAGTGCGTCTGCTCATTCTCTGAAGGCCACACCCTCCTTACCAGGCTGTGGAAACATTTCCAGGCTCTGGCGCGGCAGGGGTGTCCCTTGTAACTTGAAACAACCGGCAGTGATGGCTCTGGGCCATTACAATGTTTTTTGTCTTGGAAAGAATACTTGAAAATGGCAAAAATTATGCTATTTCCATTGCATGCCAGAAGCACCCAAATTGAATTTTAATCACAGTACAGAGGAAGCCCTGATCCTTGGCTGGTAGATTCGAATGTGTCTGGTTTTGATCAAGGCTTGTGCTGTTTTTCCAGTTCCCCCACATTGGACTGATGCAAAAGACACCAGAATCCATCACAAGTGCTATGTTGAAAGAGTCCCACAATCCACAATTGTCTTGGCAAGTGCGGGGGAAGTTACCGCCAATATACAAAGTCCGGGAGAAGGTGAGTCTGGAAGCCTTCCTGTGGCTCCCCGAGGGGTGGCACCACTGGCATTTTTGGCCAGAAAATTCTTCCCTGTAAGAAACTGCACATTTACTATCCCTGGAGCCCCCAAGGCTGATGGTCTCCCCATCCAATACCCTGATCCTCTCAGGAAGGAGCTACTGCCTAGTCCAGACAATCAATGTAGGCTCGTCTGTGGACATGAAGCGACAGCTTTGGTTACAGCTCAGTCTGTAACTTGTAAGTTCTGCCTCCCTGACTGATTTCTGAGCCACTTCAGGGGACCTGAAGGGGTGTGAAAGAGGAGGTGTTGACCTCATGCCTCCCAAATACACCCTGCAGACTTGGGCCAGGGTCTTCTTATTGGTCAGAGGATGTAGTTGGCCTACACGGCCTCAAGGACCTTTCTAGCTCTTGGCTCTATGAGCCTATACACTTTTCCATCCTTACTTCCAAATAAGATGTCCTGAAAGGGGATCGACACGACTTTCAGAAAGCTGGCAGTAAGGTTGAGTTTCAAACTCTGAGTTGTGGTGCATATGCACATCTTCCCTGTCCTGTGCTGTTTGCTGTACCTCTGGCAATGGGTTTAATGGTCTAACTTAGAGGTCACTTTTCTTCCACATCCCTATATCCGGGTTCTGAAAGCAAACTGGAGCTCTGATGGGTGCCTTTCCATCTCCCCTCTTTTCCAGCAAGCAGTAAAAAACAACTTCCCCTTCTCCGTGCATGACAATCGGCACAGTTTTGAGAACTCTGGACACTACCTTGACTCCGTGAGTATTTCCAAATTCCTAATACAATGGAAGCAACATCAGGGCTCTTGATTTTGTGAAGCACATTGAAAACAGAGGCTGACCTCGAAATGGGGACAAGATCAAAACAAAGTGAGGTCTTAAACAAGATTATTTGCAGGTTATAAATAAATAAATATATTTAATATGCCAGAAGTTCTCAGAGTTCACACAACTTTCAAAGTCCACACCAGCTTTCTGCCTAGGTTCACGTGCACTTCCTACTTCTTAGAGTGCCTTCTCACAAATTGTCTCTTTTGTGAGCTTTCTTGTGCATCCCTGCCATGGGAAAGAGAGACACGATGAGTGTCTCTGGATGGCAGAGCCAAGACCCACGAGGAGGAGCCAGAAGGAAGGGAGGGCTTACATAATACAAGGAAGAATTTTCTAATAACTGGAGTTGGCTTTTTGCTGGAGGAGGTGAGTTCCCCGTCACTGGAGAACATTAAACTCTGATAGAATAGTGGTCAACACAGCATTGCATGATAGAAATGGAGCTCAAGCTGTATATGGAATTTTAAATTTTCTAGTAGCCACATTAAGCAGAAGGGAACAGGTGAAAATTAACTTTAATAATATATTTTGTTTAACTGAATAGTTCTCCCAATTATCAACTCAACATGTCATCAATATATAAAAAAGTTAGCCGGGCTCGGTGGCTCAGCCTGTAATCCCGCGCCTTTGGGAGGCTGGGGTGAGTGGATTGCCTGAGCCCGCGGGTTCGAGACCCGCCTGGGCAGCGAGACCTCATCTCTACAATCAATCAAAAAATCAGCTGGGCGTGGTAGCGCGCGCCTGTAATTCCGGCTACTCGGAAGGCTGAGGTGGAAGGATCGCCGGAGCCCAGCGGGTCGAGGCTGCGGTGGCCGGGAGCGGCCACTGCACTCCAGTCTGGGCGACAGAGTGAGACTCCAACTCAAAAAAAAAAAAAAAAGTTAATGAAATATTTACATTCCTTCTTCCAAACCAAGTCTTTAAAATCCAAATTGGATTTTACACTTATGTTACATCTCAGTTTGGAGACTCACGTTTCAAGTGCTCGGTAGCTACGTGTGGCTAGTGGCTACCAGACTGGACGGCATGGGGATAACACGTCTTAGACAGGAGGTTGAATCAGGTGATCCCTGGGAATCTTTACTGAACTTAAAAGTCCATTATGATGAAGATGTTAATAACAGCCCACTGCTTATAAAACATTTTCCACACACCAACTGCCATGTGTGGCAGGCTGGGTGTGATATGGTTAGAGACGGGGTGAAAGTATTCACCAAGATACTTATAGATTAAGAAAGGTACATTTATTAAAGGGAAGATACACTGTAAAGGGTACCAAGGGCAGAGCAGCAGAGAGTGTTGTCTGCTGCCTGCAAAGAGGCAGTGGCCAGAGGAGTATATTTTTTATTTATTTGTTTATTGAAAATACATATTTTTTATTTTAAAATTGTGGGGTACAGCTAAGGGTTAGGTATACAAATATGCATTGTGCAGGTACCCTTGTTGACTGTCAATCCTTCTCTTAGAGTATTACGGTAGTTGTTCAAAGTCCACTTATGAGTGAGAACATGTGATGCTCAGATCTTTGTTTCTGTGAGAGATCACTCAGTATTAGAAACTCTAATTCCATCCAGGTTGCTGCGAAATTCATGATTTCGTTCTTTTTTTATGGCTGCGTCATGTTCCATTGTGTATATGTACCACATTTTAAAAATCCAGTCCTCTTTTGGTGGACTGCATGGCTGGTTCCATGATCTTGCTGTTGTGAACAATGCTACGATAAGCGTATGTGTGCAGATATCTTTTTTATAGAGTGATTTGAGTTCTTCAGGGTATATTCCCAGTAGGAGGATTGCGGGGTTCGGGAGTGTATTTTATAAGAAGTGTCTAGTATGGCCAGGGGGAATTGTCTTTGGGTGTAATCTGCAAAGGGACATCTCCAGATGTTTATGAAGCAGCTGACTGATGGTGGTATTTTGTTTCTTTAAGAAAAGGTTAGTTAACAGCAATAGTTAACGAGCAACAAATGGTTGACTACTTTTTGCTTACTGCAAATATTTTACAGTTGGTTCTACAGTTCTTACTGCTATTATCAGTAAATTTCTTTGTAACATTTGTGAAATCTCATCCTGAGATTTACTTCCTCAATTTACCCAATTGCTGCCGGCCTAGTCAGGCCTCAAATTCCTCCACACCTTCTCGTTATCTCATCCAATCCTTACAACAATCCCTTGGGCTAATAATGCTTGTTATCCCCAATTTAAAGATGAGGACATTGAGGGCCAGTACAGTTAAACAACTTGTCCAAAGTAACTCTTCCCTCTAGGCTACAATGTCTTAATTAAATTGAAATGGCTTAATCCCCAAAATCTGATTTGCTTCTGGAAGTGTTGAAGACAGAACTAGACTATCTACTTTACCTGGCTCTCTAAATGGAATGCTTAATATTGTTTCCCAAATAACCAAAGTAACATACGTCCTTTAAAACAAACAAACAAATAATACAGAATTATATAAAATTAAAATTCGCACCTTTATTTTCTTTCCTCACAACCTGACCTTGATGATTCGTTGCCAATAATAGTTTTGTGGGTAAAATTTGAGAATTTTTTGCAGTTCATACACAAACACACACACATAAATGTGTATCTTGTTAATGATATAAATAGGATTATACCACATGTATTTCGCTAGGGTTATGTTAGTCTCTAGAAAGCACTGGAAGCTTTCCAACTTTCTCTATGTTCTGGACTAGTTTATGTAACATTTGGACTTTCAGTTTAATGAAAGGTAGAATTTGACTATAAAATAACTTGGATCTAACACATTTTTTAAAGTAAGTTTCTAACGACCCTTTCCATTTCTCCTTGGATTATTAATCTATTCAAATGTTCTACTTCTTCTTGGGTAGGTTTTGCTGATGTGTGTTTGCCTAAAATTGATGAGATTCATTTCAAATTTCCTAGTATAATATCTCCTAAAATACTCCTGGTGTTTCTTCAAATTCTGTTTCACTTGAATGTTTAGTTTATATACTTGCAAATGTTTTTGTTGACTAATTTATTAAATCTGTAAGTATTCTTTAGATTATTGCTTTGGCTACATTCCAAAGGTTTTTCTAATTAAGGTCTCATTATTATTTATTTCCAGTAGCCAATGTTTCAATTTTTAATTTGAATTTTTACTAAAAAAATTTAGAAAAATGCTTTGAATGTTTTATTTATTTATTATTTATTTATTTATTTTGAGTTGGAGTCTCACTCTGTCACCCAGACTGGAGTGCAGTGGCCGCTCCCGGCCACCACAGCCTCGACCTGCTGGGCTCCGGCGATCCTTCCGCCTCAGCCTTCCGAGTAGCCGGAATTACAGGCATGTGCTACCACGCCCGGCTGATTTTTTGATTTATTGTAGAGATGAGGTCTCGCTGCCAGGCGGGTCTTGAACCCGCGGGCTCAGGCAATCCACTCACCTCAGCCTCCCAAAGGCGCAGGATTACAGGCTGAGCCACCGAGCCCGGCTTTATATGGTTAAAAAATGTTAAGATCACCTATTTGTTGCTAATATATATTTTTATGGGTTATAGGAAGTTTTATAGAGTACAATCTATGATTTCCACTTTTTGAATTATGAGATTATCTTTGTTTTCTTGTATGTGATTAATTTTAACAAGTATTTTATGGATGTTTACAAAGAATACAAAAAATATGTATTCCCCCCATTGGTTACAAAGTTCTTTATATTTATTAATTCAGAATTGTTAATTATGTTTTTCAAACCTTTCACATCCTTTTCTTAATTTTTGTCTTGTTCTGTCAATTTCTGCTTCTAATTGTTCTTGAATTTTCAAAGTTTTTTGGCCTTATATAGTGTAATGCCATATTCTTCTGCATAAAATTTCATAGCTGTTTTCTTTTCTTGGTGACTTTTGTCATTTATCAATGTGAAATGTTTCTCTTTATATGCCTTAACACCTTGAGCCATGAATTCTATATTGTGATATTAGCACTGTCACTATTACTTTCTTTTTGCTAGCATTTGTTCTTTATGTTATGGTCCATTCCTTTGCCTTCATAATTTGTAGTCATTTTGCTTTGGATTTGTCTAGAATATAGCATGGCTTAAATAAAAATCCAAGAGTCTTTATTCCTTTATATAAAAATTTAACCCATTCACATTATTGTGAAAATTTGTGTCTTTGATGTTATTTTTGCCATCCCATTTTTAGATTTCCTATTTATTATGTTTACTTTTTCTTTTCCTCCCACGCCTGATTTTGCTAGATTGTTTGGATTTATTTGTTCATTCTTTTATTGCTATTCTATTAGTAGTCGCCCTAAAGTGTAAATGTCTAAGAAATATATTCACACTGATTACTGTTAGGGTACGGCCGGACTAGGTGAGGGTGGAGAGGTACAGGGAGACTTGCAGCACTGCTGGGGCTGGCAACCCAGAGATCTGAGTAAATTGCAAAGAATTGTGACACACAAAAAGGTTAAGAAAGAAAAGTTTATTTAGAAGTAAATTAGAGAGAGAAAGAGAAGGAAGAGAGAAGATTCACCTCCCCAAGGTGAGGGAGGGGACCAAAGCCAGGAAGCATGGCGACAGCCGTGGCTCAAAGAGCACATGGCCACACCAGACTCTAGCAAGGTAATGGCTGCCGGTTGCTTGTGGTTGAGTCCTTTTAACCATTCCCCTTGATGGGGGAAGATCATTAAGGTGATTGGGTGGTGGTCTGCTTCCATGTCATCACAAACGGGGAAGGCAAGAGGGTACTGATGATGTCAGGTGATGGACAGCAGGCAGATGGGTGGGCTAGTCACATGATTGCTGCCATGGTGGGGCTTATCTGTGTCACGAAGTTCAGAGGGCTGGTTAGGTTAACCCTGGGGGAGGGTTGATACTGAAAGAGACTTGTTAGACATTTGCAAATCACAAATTCCTTGACCAAAGGTGGGGTGGTCATTTTGAGTTGTCCTGATCTCGTATGTGAAGATTTGTCTAGCGGGGATGGGAAAGGCTGCTGTTTGTCCTGCAGTAGAATGTCTGAACGCTTTCTAATGGTTACACTGAGGCACAAAGACTAAAGAATAAGCTAAGTTTCTTCTAGGTTTCTATAGGTACCTTTCAATTACTCTATGAATATAAGATTTAATATCTACAGCTTTTCCCCAAGGATCAGGCCAGGTCTCCAGCGTGCTCTCCCCTGCCCATTCCTCTTCCAGGGGCTGTGGTGTTTGTGGCCCGGGTTGTGTTCTCCCAACACCAGGAGGATGCATTTGGAGACTTTAGCCTTGAGCTCAGAGCAGTCACCCCAACTTCTATCAGGTTGAGATCCTGAAATTTCAGTTCCAGATTGTTTTTCTTCCATCTTCTTCTTTTCCTCCCTCCTCTTCCTCTCTTCCTCTCTTCCTCTCTTCCTTCTTCCTTCCTTCCTTCCTTCCTATGAATTCTTTTTTTTTTTTTTTGAATTGGAGTCTCACTCTGTCACCTAGACTGGAATGCAGTGGCCGCTTCCGGCCACCGCAGCCTCGACGTGCTGGGCTCCGGCGATCCTTCCGCCTCAGCCTTCCGAGTAGCCGGAATTACAGGCATACGCTACCACGCCCGGCTAATTTTTTGATTTATTGTAGAGATGAGGTCTTGCTGCCCCAGGTGGGTCTCGAACCCGCAGGCTCAGGCAATCCACTCACCTCAGCCTCCCAAAGGCCCGGGGTTATAGGCTGAGCCACCGAACCCGGCCTTCCTATGAATTCTTAAAGTTCCAGTGCATTTCAGAGTCACGACATTAGCAAGAATTTAGACTTCATTTTAAGTTTTACCTACTACTTTCCTTGCAGCTCTATTCTCTATTCTCTTCATTCCTTCCTTTGATATGTTTTTCAAGTTGCTGGTGCGTCCTCAGTAAGTCCTTAGATGAGTGCTTGGGCACCGTGCCAACATCTGCTTGTTCCTCCAGAGCTACTTGAGCCTTTTTCGCCACACTTTGGCTCCAGGGGCGAATCTGTGTGGCCTCTACTCCTCCCCAGGGCCCTGAGACCCGGAGCCTTTGCATGGTCCCTTGGGATTTCCCTACATGGACCCCCACATATGCAAATCATCCTGCTATAAACACTCCTGAAATTACCCTCATTTGAATGTGCCATCAGTCTCCTGCTGTGAACCTGACCCTGACCCTTTATCACAGGCAAAGTCCCACCTTACTGATGCCAAGTCTGGATAATCTATTGGCCATCTCCTGTCTTTTGTGTGAGCAGGGTGTTTTCTTTCTTAGTTTTCATCCAGTTGCGATCAACTTGAATGTACAATTTTGAACACGCAGTCCTTCTCACGTTCTCAAGTAAGGTGCTGAGAGCGAATGAGGAAACCTGTGCGCAGAGACTCAACAGTGCTGCTTCCTTCCGGGGAGCCCTCAGGTTGGGAAAGTATTCAGCCTCCTCAGGCTTCTCAGAGAAAGAGCCATCGGTCCTGCTGTGAGCTGGAGAAACAGCTGGGATGGGTACACCAGAGAGCTGAGGGGTGCAGGGAGCCGACTGGAGGCTGGTTAACAGGCTGTTTCTGGCTGGGCTTTTTCTGGTTCTGTCTTCCATATCTCTGAACGCCTGGTCTTCCTGGTGGCACAAGAAGGCGGTGAAAGTAATACTGAAATACAAGCAGTGTGTTGTGAATGTCAATGTACAGCCTTCAGCAGGCTGGTAAAGGAGACCGCATGACAGTTTGCATATGCTACGTTTAAACATATACATGTCATGTAGCTGGTTTTAATAAAGACCTCAGAACTGTATGGCCTTGGATATATTCCACCTAATCTTCTTGTACTTTTTCCCCAGGGCCTGGGACGTAAGAAGATCTCCCCAGATAAGAGGCAACACGTTTCAAGAAATTTCAATCTTTGGGCGTGTGACTACGTTCCATCCTGTCTTGATGGCTTTTCAAATAACCAAATATCATATGTGTATAAGGAAGCCATGGTGGACTCAAGTTTCAAACGCTTCCCAAGATGTTATAATGAGATATGGAGCACTTTTAAATTTATTCCTAGGCGAAGCTGTACAGAGTTTTTGAAAAAGAAGCCAAAAGTAAGGCTCACTGTTGACAAAAAGGCTGTTTCCCCGCTGGAGCCCTAATTCTCCCAGAAGATTCTTGATGAATTTTGTAATATTGGTATTATTAGACAGCCTAAAACTATATGTTTTCTTCTCTAGCACTATCATTTCATTTTTGGAAGATTTTAATGATTTTTAATAAAGTTGAAACACATTTAAAACCTTATAAAATAAAGATGTGAAAATATACATAAGGGTAAAAAAAACTTTTGAGATTGCTGCATCTACTTTTGTGGGGAGTTTTAAAAATTACATCCTTAATATGTGGTTACATTTTCATTTTGAAATTTCAGACAATGCAGAGGAAGCAAGAGTCCCTTTGATTTCACCACATTTCTGATTCGTGTCTGTCCCCAGACGTAGGCCAACTACTTGCTTTTAATCTATGTAAAAATGTTCTAATAATTCTTTTTGGTAATTATCTTCTGGATTTTCGATGTAGACAATGCTATCATTTGCAAAAGTGGTCATTTCATATCATTTCCAACATTTGTATATTCCCCCATCGAACCTCATTGGATAAGACCTCAGATATAATTTAAAGGTCATCACAGATTGTGCATGTCCTCATTTTAAAAGCTATTTTAAAGATGTATAGTACAATTCAGGATTAGGTATACAAATGGACATCATAGAGGTAAAGATTGGGTCTCCCTTTGGTTCCCACTTCACCTGGTTTGAGATCAGGTACCCTTGTTGATGTTATGTTCCCCACCCTCCTTTCCCTGGCAGGGTCCCACGACTGCCAATCCCTTTCTTATACTATTATGGTCAATGTTCAGAGTCCACTTATGAGGGAGAACATGTAATACCTCTGTGGTAGATCACTGAGTATGTTGGACTCTAAATCCATCCACGTTGCTGTGAAGTCCATATGTTTGTCCTTCTTTAAGGCCGTGTAATACTCCACTGTCTATATGTACCCCTTTTTATCTCCAGTCCAGTTTCGATGGGCAGCATGGTTGCTTCCATGTTTTTCTCATTGTGAATAGTGCTGCAATAAACATATGTGTGCAGGTATCTTTTCTGTAGAAAGATCTGAGTTCTTTCAGGTTCATTCCCAGTAGGGGGATTGCTGGATCACATGGAAGGGCAATTTTTAAGTCTTTTAGAAATTGCCACACTGTTTTCCACAGAGGTTGAACTAGTTTGCATTCCCACCAGCAGCGTAGAAGTGTTCCTTTTTCTCCGCATCCTCACCAGTATCTGTTGTTTGTTTTATTAATGGTCATTCTTACTGGGGTTAGGTGCTATCTCAATGTGGTTTTGATTTGCATTTCTCTGGTGATTAGTGAGGCAGAGCACTTTCTCGTATATCTGTTGGCTGCTTGTATATCTTCTTTGAAGAAGTATCTATTCGTGTCTCTTTCCATTTTTTAATGTGGCTTTTTTTTATACTTTCAGCATGTTTGAGTTCCTTGGAGGTACTGGATGTTAGGCCTTTTTCAGATATATAGTAGGCAAATATTTGTTCCCATTCTGTGGGCTGTCTCCTCACTTACTTGATAGTTTCTTTTGCTTTGCAGAAGCCTTTCAGTTTAATAAGGTCTCACTTGTCTATCTTATCTTTTATAGCATGGATATCTGGGGTTTTGATCAGGAATTGGTTGCCTACTCTGATTTCTGTAAGGTTGTCTCGTGCATTTTCTAAGATTCTTAGAGTTTGAGGCTTTACGTTTAGGTCTTTGATTCATTTAGAGTTGATTTTTGTGTAAGGTGATAGGTAGGGGTCCTGTTTCAATCTTCTGCATGTGGTGAGCCAGTTTTTCCAGCACCATTTACTGACATATCCTCAATTTATTTCTGAATTTAAAGGGGTTGCTTCCAATGTGTCCCCAAGAAATCTGACATTTGTTTTAGATTTCATGTAGTTTAGTTTTATCTCGTTGAAGATTTCCTCTTATGTTCTTAGTGTCCTAAATTATATATATATATTTGCTGTTGTGGTTGTTGTTGAATTAAGGTCTCACTCTGTCACTCAGGTTGTAGTGCAGTTGTATGATCACAGCTCACCACAGCCTTGACCTCCTGGATTCAGGCAATCCTTCCACCTCAGCCTCCAGAGTGGCTGGGACTATAGACACATCCCACCACACCTGGCTAATTTTTTTTTTAAATTTTCGTAACGATAAGGTCTCACTATGTTGCCCAGGCTGATCTCGAACTCATAGGCTCAAGTATTCCTCTCCCACTTGGCCTCCCAAATGGCTGGGATTACAGGTATGAGCCGCCATACTCAGCCCCTAAAATATATATATTTTAAAGCATATTACAAGGGGAAAATTTCAAAGAAAAACGACGAAAAAAGAATTTTCTTCATATTCCTGGCTCTTGGCTCCAATTTTCTCTGCCAGAACCAGCCCTATTAACTTTTTTGGAGCATATATCCTTTCTCATGTAATCTATGTGTCGATTGCCTCTTCATCTCTGTCCCTGTCTTTCTCTTTCTCTCTCTCCCTCTCTCTCTGTCTCTCTGTCTCTCTCTCTCTCTCTCTCTCTCTCTCACACACACACACACAAACACAAGCGTGCCACTACACGGTTGCTTTCTGCCACTCCCCTACCAACAGCACTTACAAACACAACCTTTCTTTTTTAAAAAAAGCACAGTTACCTAGTATTTCATTACTGTAATTTTTGATGTCCATTTAGGCAATTTCTTCTCTTTTCTTTTCCTACTATACAGAATCCAGAATAAACATTTCTATAGATAAATATTGGCATTCATCTATTAGCATTTTTAGATGGTAACCTCATTAAAAACAAATGCATCCAGTTAAAATATGTGTATTAAAAATTTTAGTTATATTGTCAAATCTTCCAAAAGGGCTTCGGCTCACAGTTTCATGAGCAGGACAGGAGATAGGAGAGTGTCTATTCCTCCCACACTCTTGTATCATTAAACCTTATGATATTTGCCAAGGCTTTAGCTTAAAAATGCTCTTACCTTTTAGTGTGTGTCTCTTTCATCGTGTGTGTTTGTGTAGCCATTGAAAAGCCATGTATTTCTTTTGCTGTGAACTACTTATTTGTATCTTTCACTATTTTTTCTATGGGTTTGTCTTATTCTTTAAATCACATGTATCATTTCTTTATATATTAAGGTTTTAAGCATTTTGTAAAAAAATGTGTTCCAAGTTTTTTGTTTGTTTGTTTGAGTCATGGTCTCACTGTTTACCAGGCTGGAGATCAGTGGCATGACCACGGTTCACCAAAGCCTCAACCTCCTGGGCTCAGGCAATCCCCCCGCCTCAGTCTCCCAAGTAGCTGGACTACAAACACGCACCACCATACCTGGCTAATTTTTAAATTTTTTTGTAGAAACAAGGTCTCGTCAAGTTGCCCAGACTAGTCTCAAACTCCTGGGCTTAAACAATCCTACCTATAGACCAATGGAACAGGATAGAGATTCCAGAAGCAAGATCTCAACTTCTCAACCAAATCATCTTTGATAAAGCCTCCACCACCCACCACTGGGGAGAGGAGAACCTATTCAGTAAATGGTGTTGGGAAAACTGACTGACCACGTGCAGAAGATTAAAACAAGACCCATACCTATCACCATACACAAAAATCAACTTTAAATGGGTCAAAGACCTAAATGTAAAACCTCAAACTATAAGATTCTTAGAAAATGCAGGAGACACCTTTATGGAAATTGGAACTGGCAGTTAATTCCTGATCAAAACCCCAAGTGCCCATGCCGTAAGAGAGAAGATAGACAAGTGGGACCTCATCAAACTGACAAGCTTCTGCAAAGTCAAAGAAATCATCAAGAGAGCAGGGAGACAGCCCACAGACTGAGAAAAAATATTTGCCAACTATATGTCTGACAAAGGCCTAACATCTAGGATCTACAAGGAACTCAAATGTGCTGAAAAGGAAAAAACAACCCCAATACAAAGTGGGCAAAAGATATGAATAGACACTTCTCAAAAGAAGACATACGAGCAGCCAACAGATACTTGAAAGAATGCTCAGCCTCACTAATCATCAAAGAAAGGCAAATTAAAACCACACTGAGATACCACCTAACTCCAGTCAAGATGGCCATCATCAATCACTCAAAAAACACCAGATGCTGGAGAGGATGCAGTGAAAAGGGAATACTTCTATACTGTTGATGCAAGTGTAAACTGATACAACCTTTTTTTTCTTTTTGAGTTGGAGTCTCACTCTGTCGCCCAGACTAGAGTGCGGTGGCCGCTCCCGGCCACCACAGCCTCAACCTGCTGGGCTCCGGCGATCCTTCACCTCAGCCTTCCGAGTAGCCAGAATTACAGGCATGTGCTACCACGCCCGGCTGATTTTTTTGATTTATTGTAGAGATGAGGTCTCGCTGCCCAGGCGGGTCTCAAAACCCGCGGGCTCAGGCAATCCACTCACCTTAGCCTCCCAAAGGTGCGGGATTACAGGCTGAGCCACCGAGCCAGGCAACTGATACAACCTTTGTGGAAAAGAGTTTGGCGATTTCTAAAAGATCTAAAAATCAGTCTTCCATACAACATTACTAATTCCCCTACTGGGAATATACCTGGAGAAACTCAAATCACCCTATGAAAAAGATAACTGCACACGTATGTTTATTGCAGCATGGTTCACAATAGCAAAAAACGTGGAACCAACTATGCTGCCCATTGAAAGAGGACTGGATTTTTTAAAAATGTGGTATATATACACGAGGGAATATTACGCAGTCATTAAGAAGGACAAAATCATGAAATTCACGGCAACCTGGATGGGCTTAGAATCTATAATGCCGGGTGACCTATCACAGAATCGAAGAACAGAGTACGATATGTTCTCACTTATAAGAGGACCTTGAAAAGTTATCATAATACTATAATAAAGGGATTGGCAGTAGTGGGAAACTGCCTGGGGAGAGGGGGTGTGATTGACAGTTGAGGGAAACTGCCAAGGGAGAGAGGGGCACACCTCATCAACAAGGGTACTGCATAATGAACATTTGTATACCTAACTCTGAATTGCACCTCACATCTTTAAAATTAAAAAAAATTAAATTAAAAAAGCAAACAAAAAAACCCAATCCTCTTATCTTGGTCTCCTAAATGCTGGGGTTACAGGTATGAGCCACCCCACTCAGCCACTAAATTTTTAAAAAATCTAGCTTATTAGTTTTTTGTTTCTCTTTGTTTAATATATATATATTAAACGTATATATGTATAATATATGTGTGTACACACACACACACACACACACACACACACACACGAATTTAAATCAATAGACTTTATTTCCCAGAGCAGTTTAGGTTTACAGGAAAATTGAATGGAAAGTCGAGTTCCCACATACATACTCTCTTCACAATTTCCCCTGGTATTAGCATCTTGCCTTGGTGTGGTACATACCATATTTTTAGCTCTGCATATTTCAAAATGTAGTAAAATGAATGAATATTTTGTTTAATGACCTCTGAATTTCATGCTTTGCTGAGGACTTATTTTGTTTGAGATTATTAAATAATTCTAAGAGTTGTGTCATAGTTCTTCTTTTGACTGTTTGGAGTGACATCACAGCAAATAATGTTCTGGCATCTATCGAGATATCATCTGTATTTCCCACGCTAATCTCTCAAAGTAATATAGTATATTAGTAGATTTTCTAATCTTCAGCCATTCTCGGATTCTTGGGACAAACTCCAGTGGGTTATGATACATTATTCTTTTGGTACATTCAGGAGTTGACATGCAAATATTTGACCTGCAGTCATTTGTTTCTAAACTTCTGCAGCTATTATTTTAGATCTGAGTTCAAGGTAGTGTTCTCTCCTTTTCTCTCTTTGGATACTGCTTACATACATTGAAAATATTTCTCGAAACTGCCATGCACACTCCTGGGCCTGGTGATGTTTTCAGGTGTAGATCTCTGGACATCTTTTCCGTTTATTTGTATGGTGCTCTTATTTCTTTTTTCTTTTCTATTTTTGACCATTTTTATTTTTAGAGTAAATAATTTGTTTTGTATGGAATTTAAAAATTCTTAGAGGAAATAATTTGTTTTATGGAATTTTAAGATTTTGATTTGTTTTATATGGAATTTAAGAATGTTAGAACACATTCTGTCCTTTGGCATTTTGAATGTTGCTTACATGCCTTTGCTCTGTTGACCAACTTTACATTTTTGTTACTGTTGTTTGCTTTTGGTCTCATTAATTTCATGTCTACCGATTCCTTCCTTAGGTTTTTTTTTTTTTAAGCTTCTCAAGGTGAAAGCACAACTCAATTATTTTCAGTCTTTTCTGTTTTCTTATAAATGTAGTTAAGGCTACTTCTTTGAAATGCCACCACACACACACACACACACACACACACACACACACACACACACACACACCACGATGTTCTTGTTCTTGTTTATTTTTAAATAGCTTGTAATTATTAGGAAGTAAATTTTAAAATTTATTCTTTTAACTTAGCCAGGGGTGGTAATAAGCACCTGTAATTCCAGCTATTTGGGAGGCCAAAGTAAGAGGATCACTTGAGCCCAGGAGTTTGAGGCTGCAGTGAGGAATGATCTCACCATTACACTCCAGCCTGGGCAACAGAGCGAGACTCCAACTCTAAAAAAAAAAGATGTATATTCTTTTGTGGTTATTTTTCACCGTCAATGCTTTATTAATCAGTTAAGTACTTTCTGCATTGTGGTGAGTGATCAAAGATCAAAATGTGTATGACTTCTGCTCACTGGAAATTTAAAAGCGTTCTTGTGGCTCAAATCATGGTCAATTTCTGTGACTGTTCTACATGTATTTGACAAAAATGTGCCATCTCCCTTTTAAATAACTTTATTGGGGAAATAATTATAGGGTTATAGAAAGATGTGAAAAAAAAAAAAAGTACAGCAAGGTTCTACCTATCTTCATCCAGTTTTCTCCAGTGTTGACATAAGGCATAACTGTGGAATAATAGTTCATTCATTTTTCTATTTCTGTGTGTCTTAGTCCATTATCTGTTGCTTATAACAGAGTAGCTGAAACTGGGCAATCTATAAATATAAGGAATTTACTTCTTACGGTTATGGAGGCTGAGAAATTCAAGGTCAAGGCGCCACATCTGGTGAGGACCTCCTTGATGGCTCACAGTTTGTAGGTCTGCAATCTGGCTTACAGTTTATTGGCTCACAGTTTTGTAGGTCTGCAATCTGGGCACACACGTGGTGAGGACCTCTGTTCAAGGTCAGACAGGTCGAAACCAAGCTGTTCTGCATGCTGCACTCTCATCTGAGGCCCAGGTCCTTTTTCAAACCTATGTGGTTGTGTCACAAAGTTCCTTGTGCAGCCTGTAAGCCCGCGCCTTGGGAGGCTGAGGTGAGTGGATTGCCTGAGCCCGCGGGTTCGAGACCCGCCTGGGCAAATTGGTGAGACCTCATCTCTACAATCAATCAAAAAATTAGCTGGAGGTGGTAGCGTGCGCCTGTAGTTCCAACTACTTGGAAGGGGGAGGCGGAGGATCGCCGGAGCCCAGCAAGTCAAGGCTGCGGTGGCTGGGAGCGGCCACTGCACTCCAGTCTGGGCAACAGAGTGAGACTCCAACTCAAAAAAAATAAACCACAAAAACAAAGTTCCTTGTGGTTGGAGGACTGAGACTCTTGCTTCCTTATTGACCAGGGGCCCTCTCAGCTCCCTACAGGTTCCTGTATGCCTAGCTCTGTGGCCCTTTCTATCTTCAAAGCCAACAATGGAGAATCTCCCTAGAGTCGAATCCATCTTACATTTTGCAATCTCTTTCACTAGGAGTTCAGTTTCTTTTTAAGGGGCCATCAGATTAGGTCTGATCCACCCAGGATAATTTCATATTTTAAGGTCTGTTGATTTGAGACCTTCATACCTGTGAAAAATACCTTTTACCATATAATATAACATCATCATGGGATTGATGTGGTGTTATATTTATGGATGCTGTTTCCACTCAAGGGCAGGAGATTATATAAGAGTAATAGTCATTGAGGGACGTATTAAATTCTACCTGTCACAAATATCACAACCAGGAAATTGACACTGGTAAAATCCACAGGCTTTATTCCGATTTTAACATTTTTATGTGCCCATGTGTGTGGATTTTGCTGGCTATAAAATTATATTTTATGTCTACCTTGTTAATTAGCTAATCAAGTCTGACATTTACATGATACACACACTCGAGAATTGGGTAGTTTATTTCACTTTCAGGATTCTTGTCTTTTTATTTTTAATTTAATTTATTATTTTTTTTAGCTATCAGAGGGGATCCAAAAAAACCCCAGAATTATCTTTTGGACAGTGGGCCTCATGTATTACACTCAGAATTTGTTCCTCCGGATCAAACGGTCAACCAAAATGTTTATCTGGAAGTTTTGAGAAGGTTGTGTCATGATTTGGGGAAGAAATGTCGTGAGTTGTGGCAAACAGGTGACTGGTTCTTTCACCACGACAACACAGCTGCCCGTACTGCACTTAGTGTTCAGCAGTTTTGGACCCAAAGAGGCATGAACCCCATGACCGATCTCCCTACTCACCCCCTCTTGCCCCAAGCGACTTTTTTAGTTTGTTTGTTTCCCTGGATGAAGAAAGTCCTCAAAGAGAAAGATTTTGCTGATAGGGAAGAGGTGAAACAAAACAGAAGCCCTAAAAGGCATCAAAAACGGTTTTGAGCAGTGGAAAAAGCGTTCCAATAGGTGTATTGTATCAAACAGAGAGTACTTTGAAGGGGACTGAAGTTTAAACACGAAAGAAGAAATACACAATTTTTTATAAATACATTCTGGTTGTTTTGGGATCCCCCCCTTGTATAGACCATTTTCAATGATATCTTTGATTGTTTTATCCCGTTCATTTTCTCCTTTTCTTCTAGAATACCTCTTAGATTGATACTGAAGAATCTGAGTCTATCTTTCTTGACTGTCAAGTATTCCTTTATATGGTTCATCTACTCATCTATTTGCACTGGTTTCCGGGAGAAATTCTATACTTCATCTTCCTGTTTACTAAGCGGTTCCTCAATGATCCACTCGGCTGTTGAGTCAATCTACTGAAATTTTCCTGACCAAACAACATCTTAATTCCTAAGATCTCCATTTGGTTTTTATTTATGGATGCAATATTGAATTCTGCCAGACAATAATTCTACTTATTTCTATATCTGGTTATTTTCCTCTACTCACTTGACTTCCTCAGGTATTGCTATATTTGTTTGCCTTTTTTGCCAACATTTTGTGGCTCTCGGTTTTGTGCTCAAGTGGGTTTCTGAGGATCCCTCTGATAGCTTATCTGTAGCCAGTGTATGTACATGTTCTTCTCACACGGTCTGCATGAGGATGGTTGAGAGGTGGGAAGGATTGTCCTAGGAGTGGCCACTAGCTCCACTTCTGGGAGAGGGCTCCTAGTTTATCTATATTCCTGGAACACTGCCCTGACCTCTATCCCCCAGTAAGGACTTTTTGTTTTGTTTTGTTTTTTTTGTCAGAGTCTCGCTCTGTCACCCAGGCTAGAGTGCAGTGGGATGATCCCAGCTTACCACAGCCTCAACCTCCTGGGCTCAGGAAATCCTGTCACCTCAGCATCTTGAGTAGCTGGGACCACCAGGCCCGGCTAATTTTTGCTTTTTTTTTTTTTTTTTTTTTGAGGTGCGACCTCGCTATGTTGCCTAGGTGGGTCTTGAATTCCTGGGCCCAATCTATCCTCTTGCCTCAGCCTCCCACAGTGCCAGAATTACAAGCGTGAGCCACCATGTCTGGCCTCCAGTAACGACTTTTAATCCATCCGCTTTGTCACTGACACGGATCCACTTCTCTGCTTGGCGCAGAGAATGTGATGAGGACCAATCCTGGCAGAGAATCTCTTTAAATAATTCTGTCAAATGTCCTGGGCTTCTTCCCAAAGTCACTGCCTTCATGTTAGCACCCCTGGAGCAGTGAACACGTTGGCAGCAGACCTGACCTGTGTGCAACTTGATCTTGTCTGTCTTCCATTCCTTAGGAAACTGGGATCACTTGTCATCGATAAAAGTAATCTAAAAGCAAATAGAGTGGAAAAACAAACAAACAAATGTGATTAAATTCCAGCTGGACACTGTTGCCTCCTAAAGTCCTCTTGTCTGAGGCCTGCTCTCAGTTTGTGGAAGTAGGAGATTAGTAAGTATTAGAGAGACGTTAGGCCCATTATCACCAAACCCAAACCTAAACAGAAGGTTTGAAACAGAATAGAAAAAAGACACTGTTCTTAATATGTGAGTCAATATTATTTTACACTGCATCTGGCTGCCACCTAAAAACCGTCTCCCGCACTTTTAGGAAATACAGACAGAGGGTTTTTATGTTCATTAGGATTAAATCTTAAAAAATGATCCATGAAAATAAAGAGAATATCAAATGACACTTTGTACACCTTAAATTAGTAACCATGGTAGTTTCCACTTTCCGTTCCTTTTTTTTGAGGGCAGCTTTGTGGGCATTCTCTCCTGCCTCCAGGTTTTAAAGAGATGCTTTGTTTTTGTTGTGGTTTGTTTAATAGAATGATGCACATCAGGCAGATTCCGTGGCCTCAGGTCTTTTTCTGATGTCCAGACCTGCTTCTTGGGTCCCACGTCTGATGCAGACGCTCACGGTACTTGGATGCTTGAAAGTCTTTTTGCCATTGCATCCTACGTAACTCTCAAGCCCATACCTGGCGCGTGGGGTTATATGGCTTCATCTCTGTCCGCAAAAGATTCTGTGCAAAGCCTCACCTCTGCCTCCAACATGCGAGGATGCTGTTCCCCACTAGGTGAATTCCCTTCCATCTCCTGTTCTTCTCCCAGAGAATCCTCATAAAATCCTTGCTTGTGGAGGCTTCAGCTTCTCATCTCCTTCCCTTCCCAAACACCAACAATCTCCAAGAGTGGCACATCGTTCGATTTGCTGGAAGTGAAATTCAAAACTGCCAAAAAAGTATACAGAACGAAACCTGCAGTTAAGTGAAGGAGGGACATGGCGACTAAGGGGGCGTATATTTTACCATCTATAGAAACACAAACCCTTTCTTCACTTAATAGTTTTCTGTATAAGAAATGAACACCACTGTTTAACGGTATCACAGTTCTCAATCCAGTGTGACCCAAGAACAGAAGGATACTGCACTTTAAGGTAGGTCCTGGGAAATCCAGCATAGACACCCCAGATAAAACAACTCGCTTTCGGAAAACCAAAGTCTTTAATAACTTGGCACAGTGTCAGCGATTTGCTGTGGTTGGCTCTTTGTTTTCATGTGTTGTTTTGAACAGAGGAGTAAACAATCAGCCAGTTAAAGAAACCTCAACTTACTAATCAATTACATGCAGGTGTTTATAGATTTCTTCTGTTTTAATGAATTAGACTTGGACTTGTGCCAGCTGAGAAATGACTTAGACTCTAAAAGAACAGTTGATGGTTTAGCGATAACGTTTTGGAGTGACGCTGCCCAGTATCCATCCTAGACTAATACCAGGAAACTTCAGTCACTGCGTACATCATAGGCACGTAACTATTGAGCATCTAATGTATACTTGCAAAAATCAGCCGAAAGGTCCTGAGACGTGACAGATAAAAGGGTAAAGTGATGATTTCCTACATGAAACACACTATTCAATGCTGCCTGTTTTCAGACAGTTAAGCACATTCTCATTTAATCTGTTTTGACATTTAGGACTATGATTGGAAGATTGCCTCGTGCCTTCTTTTTGTTTTGAGTGTCTCGTGGCTGTCATTGGCCAAAGCCATTGCTGTTCCAGTGGGCCATGCCTTGGAGTCAGATGTTGTTGGCTGTGTTTCTCCTACCACAGCTGATACAACAGTCATTCTAGGAACAATTTCCACTTTGCAGTTTAGTGGTCAATTACAACTCCAATCAAAGTTCAGGACCTATCACTGCTGGCCCATGGGTCAGGAGAAAAGAACATTTCATCCCAATGGCACATCTTTTTTTTTCACCTACAGAATTGGTCTCATATGGAGGATTCCTGGGTAGGGGGATAGACGGGTGTGGAGGAGAAAGGTTTGAAATGATGAGCTAACTTTAGGCTTCCCATATGTTCTGCTGAGTTCAGGGAAGAATCCTTGCTGTTATGGTAACACCCTAAAAGCCACAAAACAAGCAAGAAGAATCAATTTTCTCCTTTGGGCTCTTTGATGCCACCCACAATCTTTGGTCCTAGCATGGTGCCGGGACCCAGCGTCTTGGGATGATCCCCTGCACCTCTGCTGGGGGCTTTGTGGCTTGGCAGGAACTCTGCCTTCAAGTCCTGCCTTTCTCTGGGTGAAACAAACGTGGCACTTACTAAACACACAGGGTAGTCATTGCGCTAATCCTGCTGCCATGTTGAGGATGGTGACGTGCTAAGTGTGAAATGCTGTGCATTGCCATTATAAGGACCCATCAAAACAAACCCAAACATCTCATTTAACACACGGTATTTAAGTAAACATGCTATGGCTAGACCAAAACAATCCCTCCAAATATTAAACAACAAATCAACCCCCTGTCAGAGCCTGAGTCACTGAATAAATTCGTAGCTCACGCGCTTGACTACGGCTCTATGAAATTGTTGAATCTGTTAGGTGTAGCGTGTGATTTCTGCACCAGAATAACCTCAAATGCTTTATTTTCTCTCCCTGTCGAAATCAAACAGATCTGCACGTTCCCAAATCCAAATTGGGGAATACAGGCACAAAACACAAATCCTACTTTCTTCCCATCTCCCCGTCCTCCTGCCCATATAGAAGCTAACATTAGAATATTCAATCCAAGAGCAATTATTTCTTTTTTTTTTCTTCCTTTTTTTTTAGGTCAGAGTCTCACTCTGTCCCCCAGGCTGCAGTGCAGTGGCATGCTCAAGCCCACTGAATCTCTGTCCACTAGGCTCAGATAATCCTTCTGCCTCAGTCTCCCAAGTAGCTGGAACTACAGGCGTGCGCCATCACACCCAGCTGACTTTTTGATTTACTGTAGAGACGAGGTCTCACCAAGTTGCCTAGACTGGTCTCGAACCCCTGAACGAGGCAATCCTTCCACCTCCACCTAACAAAGCATTTGAATTACCGGCGTGAGCCACCACACCCAGCAAATTATTTCTACTTCACTTGGGCACCGATCTGGCTGTAAAGAACACTTGGTTATTCCTTAGGCCTGAAGGGGAAATCACTGAAATCATCTTAAGTATTCTCCTGCTGTTTAAAACCTTTGTCTAAGACTCCCTGACCAGTATCACCCTTGAGTGGCGTATCCAATCTTTCTCCAGCAAATGCTGCTGCATTTCTGAAAGAGGCCTGGGAAGTTTCAACATAATCCCACAGAAGACATCTTATTGTTCCTCCGCAGATTGTTTGGTATTGAAAGAAATCCCTAATATCCGTGATGTTCCAGAGTTTCGCAGGAAGAATCTGGCTCTTCAATTTGGCGAAGTATCTTCAATCAATCAAGAGAGGTGGGATTAAAGCAATAATGTGTGCCAACTGAATCTGTGCTCATCTACAGTTCATTCCCTAATACGGTCCTGTGCCCTCTCACCCCCCAAGTCTGAGATACATTCTTCCCTTCTCAACTGTTTCATTCTCTTTGGGACAGGTTGTGTAGCCACCCCAGCAGGTGTATCCATGTGAATACATATAAGACATGCCCAAAGACGTTATGTATTTTCTCATCATTCAATGGCTTTTTTTTTTTTTTTGAGACAGAGCCTGGCACTCAGGCTGGAATGCCTTGGCACAATCATAGCTCACGGCAGCCTCAACCTCCTGGGTTCAGGCGATCCTTCCGCCTCAGCCTCCCAAGTAGCCGGGACTACAGGCATGTGCCACTATACCCATCAAATTTTTAAAAATTTGCAGAGACGAGGTCTCACTATGTTGCCCAGGCTGGTCTCAGACTCCCAGGCCACAAGTGATCCTCCTGCCTCAGCCTCCCAGGGTGCTGCGTTTAGAGGTGTGAGCCAACCTGCCTGGCCCTCAAAGACAATTTTTGAGCCCCTTACTCTGTGTTTATCACTGTGCTGGGCTCTGGGGTATAAGCACGAGTAGCAACAGACCCCATTCTTGCCGGTAGTGCCTCCAGACTATCTGTTAGATAGCAAAATGCCACAGCCGCCTCAAGATTTCGAGATTTTGCCATCAGGATTTCAAGCTGAAGATCTCGAGTAATTGTGGATCAGGTGATGATACTTTGAAAGGTCACAATTATAATTTTATTAAGCTGTGATCAGGGAGAGAAAATAAATGTCATAGAAATGTGTTAAATATTGGATACATATTATATTATAGGACAATTATGAATTTGTATTACTTGTGTACATTAAAATTTGGGTGTGTGTAAGGGGGAACACTGAGTCTAATTTTTTTATCTGCTAGATAGGGAATTGATTTTAATTCTTTCTCCGCTAATTAAAGGAAAATTAGAAAAACAAATTACTTAGTAAAGCGCTAAATACATTTTGATTACTTATGGATAGAGACAGTTATTTTGGCTTCATTTATTTATTTACTGAAAGCCTAATGACAGGTAAAATGAAGAATTAATAGTGTAATTGAGAGGGGTAATAGATTTATCCAGCAGCCGGAAGGAGGTCGGCTGCCGTCCCACGTTCAGGCTGGGAATATGAAGTGGCAGTGTCGCTCTTGAGTGGTGTCAGGCTGCATGTAGCCTCTGCTGGAATAGAGTGTCCTGTACAGGGACACACGGAGGGACCAGGAAGGAGGAGAAGGTGAGTGCGCTTGCAGACAAGTTCAGTTCAAGGTGTGGGGGGAGACAGGGAAAGTTCTAGCAGACAGCTGGGCATGGTGGCTTGGCTCAGTCCTGGCTCAGGGCAAGGAAAAACTCGAAGGGAAGAGATATAGTGATTGCTCGATGGCCAATGCCTTAAAACAACATACATTTATTGTCTTAGAATTCTGGAGGTGAGAAGTCTACCAAGGGTCTCACTGGACAAAAATCACAGCGTAGGGCTGCTTTCTCCTCTGCAGGCTCCAGGGAGAGTTCACTTCTTTTTCCTTTCCAGCTTCTAGGGGCTGCCTGGGCTGGCGTTCCTTCCTCTATCTTCAAAGCCAGCAATGTTGAGGCGAGACCGTCACTCACTGCCATCTTTCTGGTCCTGTCTTCTAATTGCTTCTCCTCTCTTTCTCTCTCTAACATAGGAAAGTGTAGCGATTACAGATCAAGGCAAAGAAGGGAATGGAAACGGACAGGCTGGGGTTGCCTGAGCAAGGGGAAGGTGGGTGAGGCGGGTGCAGCACTGGGCCAGGTGTGCACCCAGAAGGGAGGTCCCGCCTGCGGGTCACATGGCTCCAGTGGATGGGATGAGATTAGTGAAACTTGAGCAGGGAGAGGAAGGTGGTTGAGGAATCCCTCTGGAGTACCTGCTTTGTCTTAGGGAGGTGGGAAGAGGGTCTTCAGCTGAGAACAAGGCACCTGAGATAGAACCTGGAGGAAGGTGAGCAGGCTGTGGAGACACCATTGCGAGGATGGCCACATTCAGGAGTCAGGATGAAGCTGGAGGAGGGCAGGTAGCAGGGAGATGGGCTGAGTTTATAGAGGGTTTGTGGTCCTGCCTCGGGATTTTCCCAACAGAGCTCAGCAGACCTGGAGTAGGGCCGGAGGAAAGATGAAAAGGGAGTGGAAATTGCCCCTGTAGGGAAGACAGGAGACCGTGCCACGAGTCAGCTTGGGCAAGGTTCTTGAGGTCCCTACCCTGCACGTCTTGAGTTTATCACCAGGGTCCCACTGGACCAGCTAAGTCAGATCCCTGGGGGTGGAGTCAACTTTGGCATTTTAAATAATCTCCCCGGGTGACTCTAGGGCCAGCCAGAGTTGAGCATAGCTGGTGAAACTCAAGGAAATATACATCCAAACGAACTGAAATCAGTCAAAGAGATACCTGCACTCTTGGGTTCACTGCAGCACGATTCACAATGGTTGAGATGTGGAAACAACCCAGATATCCATCATCCATCAATGGGTAAATGGAGAAAGAAAATGTGATCTTTACATATAATGGGCTCCTATTCAGTTTTAAAAAGGACAAAAGTGGGCAACCCCTTCGGGTCCCCTCCCTCTGTGGGAGTTTTTCAGTTCTCTCAGTAAATCCTCCTTAAAAAAAAAAAAGACAAAAAGTCTTCAATATTCAACAACATGGATGGAACTTCGACAACATTATGGTAAGTGACATAAGTCATTCACAGGACACAAGCTACGTAATTCTTATATGAGGAGTCTAAAATAGATTTATAAAATCAAATGCTGGAATAGGGTAACCAGGGACTTGGGAGAGGGGGAGATATTACTCAGCGGACACAAGATTTCGTTTAAATAAGACAAATAAGCTCTAGAGATCAGCTCTCCAACATTGTACCTATAGTCACCAATAACATATTACCCACTTAAAATTTAAAAGGATAGATCTCAGGCTGTGTTTTTAGCACACACACACACAAATATACCAGGGCTTTCAGGAAGCTAGAAAGAACCTGAGGGTAATAAGACAAGGAGCTGACCCTGAGTAGGGGTGTGGTGGAGGGGATGGAGCTTTGCGGGAGACTGTAACAGGTAGGGTGGTGGGTCACAATATGTGAGACAGATTTGTAGAATAGGGTCACAGGATTTAGAAAAGTCATATTTATGAACTCACTTGGAACTTCTATGAAGGTCTCAAAATGAAATATCACTTGGTTTTTCACTGAATGAATTGCCTGTATAAAATAGCTCAGCAAACACAACGTGTAAATATTTGAAGTGTCCTAGACATTCAGGTTGCCCCATCAGTAAGCAGAGAGTTTGAAAGAGCCCTGACAGGGCTGGGATCCAGCCTGGGTGGGGAGTGGAACCCATCGGCCCAGAAGCTCATTTGTGCTGTGAACTGGGCGCTGGCAGGAGTGCATGGAGAGCAGAAGGTGCCATGAGAAGGCAAATCAGGACCCCCAAGGGCATGGAATGACACCAGGATGTTGACAGGTGCTCAGGCCTGGAAGATTGGAGCGTTTGGGGATAAGACAAAAACTGTGGACATCCCCCAGTGTGCTGTACCTTCACACCCCAGCATGCAACACCATGCCTGGTATGCAGAGCACTGTCAAAAGGGGACTGCCAAAGAGCATTCTGGAATGTCTTTGCTACGGACGGTTTTCAAGGCTGACCTAGGCTTACTAATTGGAAGTAAAGTTTTTGTACCCAGCTCACTTACTATCTTTGTGACCTCGGGCAAGTTACTTTTTTTTTTTTCATCTTTTAAAAAATTTTTTAAAGATGTGGGGTACAATTCTGGGTTAGATACAAATGTTCATTATGCAGGCACCCTTGTTGATGAGGTGTGCCAGACTCCCACTACTGCTAATCCCTTTCTTATAACTTTATGATAATTATTCAAGGTCCACTTATGAGTGAAAACACACGATACTATGTTCTTTGTACAGTGATAGATCACAGAATAGGATAGACTCTAGATCCATCCAAGTTGCTGCGAAGTTCCTGTTTGTCCTCGTTTATGGCTGCATAATATTCCATTGTGTATATGTACCACATTTTTTTAATCCAGTCCAGCTTTGATGGGCGGCATGGTTGGTTCCATGTTTTTGCTATTGTGAAAAGAACTGCAAGAAACATGCGTGTGCAGGCATCTTTTTTTGTAGAATGATTTGAGTTCCCCTGGGTATATTCCTAATAGGGGGATTGCTGGGTCATATAGAAGGTCAATTTCTAATTCTTTCAGAAATCTTCCAAAGAGGTTGCACTAGTTTGCATTCCCACCAGCAGTGTAGAAGCATTCTTTTTTCTCCACATCCTTGCCAGCATCTGCTGTTTGTTTTATTAATGATGGCCATTCTTACAGGGGTTCGGTGGTATCTCAAAGTGGTTTTGATTTGCATTTCTCTGATGATTAGTGAGGTTGAGCACTTTTTATGTGTCTATTGACTGCCCATATATCTTCTTTTGAGAAGTGTCTGTTCATGTCTTTTGCCCACTTTTTAATGGGGCTATTTGTTTTTTTTCTTTTTGGAGCATTTGAGTTCCTTGTAGATCCTAGATGTTAGACCTTTGTTAGATATACAGTTGGCAAATATTTTTTCCCATTCTGTGAACTGCCTCCCTGCTCTCTTGATGGTGTCTTTTGCTTTGCAGAAACTAGTAAGTTTGATGAGGTCTCACTTGTCTATCTTATTTCTTATGGTATGGGCACTTAGGATTTTGATCCCAATTGGCTGCCAGTTCCAATTTCCATAAGAGTGTCTCCTGCATTTTCTAAGATTCTTATAGTTTGAGGTTTTACATTTAGGTCTTTGATCCATTTAGAGTTAATTTTTGTGTATGGTGATAGGTAGGGGTTCTTTTCAATCTTCTGCATGTGGTCAGTCAGTTTTCCCAGCACCATTTACCGAGTAGGTTCTCCTCTCTCCAGTGGCTGTTGTTGGAGGTTTTGCCAAAGATGAGTTGGTTGAGAAATTGAGGCTTTGCTTCTAGAATCTCTATCCTGTTCCATTGGTCTATATGCCTGTTCTAGTACCAATACCAGGTTGTTTTGATTACTGTAACCTTATATAGTAAAGTTTGAAGTCTGGAAATGTGATACCTTCTGCTTTGTTTGTTTGCTAAGGATTGTTTTGGTTATTTGTGGTCGTGTATGTTTCAATATGAATTTATGTATTTTTTATATAATTTATGTATTATTTCCAGGTCTGAGAAGAATGATGTTGGTAATTTAATGGGTATTGCGTTGAATCTGTAGATTGCCTTTGGTAGGATGGACATCTTTTTTTTTTAAATTGGAGCTTTACTTTGTCACCCAGGCTGGAGTGCAGTGATATGCTCACGGCCACCCCAGCATCAACCTGTTGGGCTCCGGAGATCCTTCCACCTCACTCTTCCAAGTAGTTGGAACTGCAGGCGTGTGCTACCATGTCCAGCAAATTTTTATTTTATTGTTGAGGAGAGGTCTCACCAAGTTGCCCAGGCTGGTCTCACAACCCATGGGCTCAGACAATCCACTTGCCTCGGCCTCCCAAAGTGCTGGAATTATAGGCTGAGCCACTGAGCCCAGCCTGGATGGACATCTTAACAATATTGATTCTTCCTACCCATGAGCATGGACTATTTTTCCATTTGTGTCTTCTTGGATTTCTTTGAACAGTGTTTTGTAGTTCTCATCGTAAAAGTCTTTCACTTCTCTGGTTAGGAAGATGCTGAGGTATTTCATTTTTTGTGTGGCTATCGTGAATGGATTGTGCTTTTTATTTGGTTATCTGTCTGCTTGTTGTTGGTGTAAAAGAATGCAACTGTCTTTTGCACATTTATTTTGTACCCTGAGACTGCCAAATTCCTTTATCAGTGCAAGCTGGTTTTTGACCGATTTTTTTGGATTTTTGAGGTATAGGATCATATC
The DNA here is from genome assembly GCF_000164805.1 of Carlito syrichta. Taxonomy (NCBI): domain Eukaryota; kingdom Metazoa; phylum Chordata; class Mammalia; order Primates; family Tarsiidae; genus Carlito; species Carlito syrichta. The sequence goes on along the minus strand of NW_007247275.1, from coordinate 96,112 downwards.
GTCAGCAAAGAGGGATAACTTGACTTGACTTCCTCTTTTCCTATTTGGATACCCCCGATTTCCTTCTTTTGTCTAATTGCTCTAGCTAGGACTTCCAACACAATGTTGAACAAGAGGGGTGAGAGTGGGCAGCCTTGTCTTGTTCCAGTTTTCAGGGGAAATGTTTCCAGTTTCTGTCCATTTAGCAATATGTTAGCTGTGGGTTTATCGTAGATGGCACTTATTATTTTGAGGTATGTTCCTTCTATACCTAGGTTTTTGAGGGTTTTTGTCAAGAAGGGATGCTGGATTTTATTAAGAGCTTTTTCTGCATCTAATGAGATAATCATGTGGTTCTTGTTTTTACATCTGTTGATGTGTTTAATGACATTTATGGTCTTGCGGATGTTGAACCAGCCCTGCATCCTGGGGCTGAAGCCTACTTGGTCATGGTGGATGATTTTTGAGATGTGTTTTGGGATCCGATTTGCTAGAATCTTGTTGAGGATCAGGTTCAATAGGGATATTGGCCTGTAATTTTCTTTTGTTGTTGTTGTTGGATCTTTACCCAGGTTGGGTATCAGTGTGATGCTGACTTCGTAAAATGATTTGGGGAGAATTCCCAAATCTTGGGAATTCTTTCTCAATTGCCTGGAATACCTTCAATAGGATTGATATCAGCTCTTCCTTGTACATTTTGTAGAATTCTGCTGGAAAGTCATCCAGTTCAGGGCTTTTTTTTTTGTAGGTAGTTTTCTTATGACAGAGTCAATTTCCTGGGTTGTTATTGGTCTATTTATTGTCTCAATGTCTTGTTTCAACCCGGGGAGATGTGTCAGAAAGTTCTCCATTTCATTTAGGTTATCAAGTTTATTTCCATATAAGTGTACATAGTAATCTCTGATAATCTTTTCTATTTCTTTGTGGTCAGCTGTGCTTTGATCTTTTGTATTTCTGGTTGTGTTTATTTGGGCTTTTTCTCTTTTTCTTGGTCATTCTGGCTAGGGGTCCATCAATCTTATTAATTCTTTCAAAAAAAACAGTTGATGTTTTCTATGATATTTTTGTCTTCTGTGTCCCTTATTTGGGCTCTTATTTTGGTGATTTGGATTCTTCTGCTAAAGTTGGGGTTTTGATGGTCTTTTCTTTCCAGTTCCCTTAGGTGATTTGTTAGGCTCTCAACTTGTGATCTTTCCATTTTTTAGATATGTGCTCGAAGAGATATAAATTCCCCTCTCAGAACTGTTTTCATGGCATCCCAGAAGTTTTGGTAAGATGTTTCTTCATTTTCATTTGTTTCCAGGAATCTTTTAATTTCTGCTTCAATTTCAGTGTTGACCCAGTAGTTGTTCAGCATCATGAAGTTTAGTGTCCATGTCCTTGTGGACTTTGGGAAAATGTTGTTGGTGTTGATATTTATTTTTATTCCACTGTGGTCTGAGAATGATTTCAACCTTATGGAATTTGTTTATGCTTGATTTATGGCCAAGGATGTGATCGATCTTGGAGTACATTCCTTGTGGTGATGAGTAGAATGTGTATTCTGCAATTGTTGGGTGGAATACTCTGTGGTGTCTATTAAGTACATTTGGTCGAGTGTCAAGTTTAGGTTCTGGATCTCCTTGTTGATTTTTTGCCTCAGTGCTCTATTTAGAGCTGTTAGTGGGGTATTCAAGTTCTCTGCTATAACAGTGTTAGAGTCAATATCTTTTTTAAATTTTACTTAGTAGTTGCTTTATAGTTCTCCTGTGTTGGATGCATGTATGTTTGGGATGGATATTTCTTGTTGATGGATTGAACCTTTTATCATTATGCAGTGTCCTTTTGTATCTTGGGCAAGTTACTTCTAAGTCTTGGTTTTCTTTTTTCTTTTTTTTTTTGAGTTGGAGTCTCACTCCATCACCCTGACTGGAGTGCAGTGGCACATTCCCGGCCACCACAGCCTCTACCTGGTGGGCTCCGGTGATCCTTCTGCCTCAGTCTTCCATAAATCTTGCTTTTCAAGTCCTTCTATTGGGGTTAATCACAGGATCTACCTCACACGATTAAGGATTACATGAGAAAATGCATGCAAAATGTTTGTAATGTGCTAACTGCAGGGTTAAAGTTCTACACGTAGGGGCTCTAGCTACTTAGAAAATTCCAATGGCCAGTCAGTGAGGCCTGTAAGATAGCCCTTCTGAGTTTCTTCTAAATACGTGGAGCCATGAGGAAGTCCCTACTCCTTGTCAAGACTCTTTGGTGTTAAATATTCACAAAATCAAGTTCCTAGTTACAATTTTCATACACCGAGAATAGATTCTTCTAGTTCCTGGAGAACTGAGGAATATTAGGTTGGCAGGGGGTCTGGTATGACCTTGACCTATTTCCTTTCCTTGCTTGCAGGAAGACCTGGTCATCCCATCCTGGTCCCAGATGGAGGTAATGTCACGTTCTCCTTTGAGCTTCCTCACAGCTCCAAGCATGGCCCATGTGCAAGCTAGGTGTTTGAACATGGCTTCATCTTCCTCCCAGGCTGCAAGTGCCTTAGAGACAGGGCTTTCCATTCCTCATTCTACTTTTAGCTTGTCCCAGTGCTTGACTCTCTGTGGCTTCAATCCTGACTTATTGCACTAATGAACGAGTGAGTGTTTTCAACACAGCCAACCACTAAACCGGTGTTTGCAGGGCATTTTTTTCACCTCTCGGTTTTTAAGAGAATGGAACACTATCCATTATAGCAAGCAGCAACTATCATTTTGCTTTACAAAGTTGCAGCAGGTAAGTAAAGATGTGTCTGCAAAGATGACAACATTTTATAAAGGTCATATTTGTGGAAAAGGACTCTCCGAGTTTTCTCCTCTGAAGACAGATTTCCTTTTGTTATTTATTTAATAGCTGTGATCACAGGTAGAGAAGATAACAATTTTGCTCTGGACTAAGTATATGAAGAGATGTATTTCACAAGGAAAAGTGCCCAAAGCAAAAACTGCTTTTCCATCCGTCCTCCGGTCAAGACTAACAACCCCAGTGGGCTTGCAGAGGAACTTGTCATATCAATACACCCTCTCAGGGATGTCACAAAATGTTTGAAGGCCAACAAGGTCAGATCACCTCTTCTGCCTGGCATCAAGGAGAGACGCTGCAAAGTTGGGAACTGGCTTCCACAGGCTCTGCAGAAAGAATCACACTCTATATTTTATGTCCCCAAGCACTCAAGTGCTACACAAGATTTATCAGACTCAGAGAACAATTTTTTTTTTAAGTCACATATGTAACAAATATTGTTTATCCTTTCCCTTAAACGACTGTAAAAGATTGCAAAAGATCGAGATCGGTTCATTATTTTTAAACATTCGGACAAAAACAAAAAAGTCCCTCTGCCCCTCCCCCCCAAAAAAATCGCATAAGGCAATTTTTGAAAACTACAGAAACTAAAGGTAGCTAGTGCCAGGGAGCAGACTTGAACCTCAGAGGCAGCGCGATTGGTACTAATGGCCCCATAAACTGCTCCCTGCCTGAGGCCTAATTACTCCTCCACATGCCTTTGTTCGCCCAGCATCTGCTTTTACAATGCGGTCACACAAGGTAGAACTGTGTCCATTTATGGGAAAGTCAAAGACCAATAAATAAAAAGTTTAATTTCCTGATTCCCTGAAATCAATGGGGCTTAGAAAGTACTCACCGATCCTTCCAACAAAGGTCCTTCAACATATCGTGTAAGCAGCACTTCGTATCAAATTTCATTGCTCATAAAAAAGAATCAGATAATGTTAAGTGAAAAAAAGCAGGACACAAGGTACATGGTGTTTACAACCAAAAAGTCGTCTGCTTGTGGGATAGAACTGGAAGAATACAATCGCTATCGGAACTTTTATGTTGGGGGCCAGGATTTGAGGAGACTGGTTTCTAAATTTGCTGTTGCTGTATTGGTTTTGCAACAGCAAAAAAAAATTTTAAAGATCGATTAGTAAAACAATTGGTTAATTGTCTAACAAATGCTCTTACTCAAACAAAGAGCATCACAGGAGGCTTCCACCCTTAAGCAAATCAGCTGTAACCCGAGAAATTCAAGTAAGCATCATGGCACTGGATTTCGTAGCTTTCATCTGGAGAGTCACTGACTTCTACAGATTTCCAAAGTTGCCACCATTAATAAAAAATAATCCCTCTTCAGGTCTTTCCACCTATTGAATTCTTTCGGGTAATTAGCAATCTTTAGGAAATTTTCCCTCTGGAGAGATGGAGTGGAAAGATGAGACAATGACGTGTGCATAGAATTCTGATCTCTGGCAAGAAAACAGCTCTGAGGACACGAGTTGTCACATGGCTCTCCGTGGGGAGCGAATTCTGCGGGCAAGTGGACAGAACCAGTTCTGATCAACCACAGCCCCCAACTGTCACGCAGAACAGGAATCATATCCGAGGGATGCATAGCTGGACGGGTTCAAATACAACTGGTTCTTTCACTCGTTCCCTTCTGTTCTTTTCCAACCCTTCATGAACTTCTCTTTTTTCCAATCATTCTTCAGTTGGAGGTCCTCAGAGGTTCCCCCCTGGCTCGTTCCCTTCCCCACCTTCTCTTCCTCTCCTGTGTGCATCTTGCAAGCCAGTCCCTTATGCTGACAGTCATTTACTCAAAGCCTCCTGAACCCTTCTGAGGTACCAGGCCCTGTAGGAAGCACAGGTGACGCGAGACCAAGGAGAGAGCCTCTTCCTTCTGAGACCACACAGTCCAGTGGACAGGAGACCTACAGACAAGCCAGAAGGACTTCACGAGGGAAGCCGGGCCTGGTTTCTGCAGGACTCATCCCCTGGATGTCTCATGATTGCATAACTCGGCCAGTCCACATGGGAGCATCAACTCTCCCCAATGCCCCTCCTCCTCCTGGGTCCAAGTTCTGTTTAAGGACACTGCTGTCTACCTACTCACCAAAGCCAAAGCCCAAGAGTCCTCCTAGACGCCCCTTCCTCATCCTAACATTCTACCTGAGAAAAGTCTCTTTCATGATTTTCTTCTTTCCACCCCCATGCCCACGGCCCATTACTCCTCATTTCCAGCTTTCCGCTGCTCTCTTCTGTTGGATCTTCTCGTTCCTCCAGACACTTCCAGGCTGAGGGAGACTCCTAAAATACATGCCCGACTGCATGGTGCCTTTGCTTATTAAAAAACCCTTGAAGGCTCCTCATCAGTGGATCAAGCCCAAGCTGCCTATACCCAAGGGTACCATCCTCCACAAGTAGCCTTGATCATTTCCTGTGTTACAAACACTCATTTCCTGTGTTACAAACCAGGGCACTGAGTGCCTGCCATTTCCCAAGCCTAGGGTGCTCGACACCACTGGGCCTTGGCTATTCTCTCTACCTGGATTACTTCTCCCCACACCCTACCAGAAAAGGAGGTCCTGGAAAGAAATTCTATTTATCTGTCATGCAAGGCTCAGGTGCAATTCATCTTCTCCCAAACCTGTCCCCACCCCCGCCCTGGGTCACTCCCTTCTATCTCCAAACCCAAAGAGGATGAGTTACACTCTCCTCTGGGTGCCTATGGTTGATAATTCATACCTCTAAGAGAACATATTCAGAAAATGCACCTCTTTTATTCTGGAAACAACACAGAATGTTCGAGATCAGGAGTGAGCTCTCCTCCGTCATATAGCCAGGGCCACATCCCAAGGGCATATGGGCTCAAGGCTGTCTCCCGAATTAGCTTGTGGATAGCAATCACAATATCACCAACTGGGTGTCCCTAAATATCAGTTATTTTTTAAGAGTCAAAATATCCACTCAAAAACATCTAAATTAAGACTTGAGATGTACTCAGGTAATTATAGACAGCGGTACATTTTCTGATCAAAGGCAGTTTCCGTCACTGGAGAAAGCACTCTGACCATATCTTTCCTGCCTAAAAAAAAAATTTCTTTCAGGGTGTCTGATTTGTTGCTGCAATGTCTGTTTCCAGGGTTACTGGTGAGATTGAAGATTTAAAAAAAATGTTTATTAGTCATTTGTATTTCTCCCAGAAGTCCCTGGTGGGACTCTTTAGCAGGAGGAGGTGAGGGTGGGAATAGTGGATGCAGGAGGTGGGCTTCTTAGAACAGGAATGTAGAGAGAAGCCCTCATTCCCATCTCTTTTTGGAGCCTAACCACCTCCCACCCTGCGCTAGAGTCTCTCCTCTGCTCTGCCTTTTTAATTTCAGAGTAAATCCTGGGACATTAAGCTTTTCTCTGGAATGGTTTCCTCCATTAGGAAGGGCAGGGGACTTCCACCCTAAACGCTGGCCCTCAGTTGCCCAGCCCCCTCCCCTTAAAAATACTGGTTCCTCATTGATATGTGTGGCAGTCAGCCTCCCAGATGCCCCCGATAACCCATGCCTCCCTGTACTCATGCCCTGGGGCCGTCCCCTCCCATACTGCATGAGGGTTGGTCCTTTCTGCCCACCAGAATATGGTGCTGGTGACCATATCTGATTTCTGAGGCTAGGTCATAAAAATGAAGAGAGCTTCTGCCTGGCATTCTCCCGCTTGGGACAGTCACACTTGGAGCATAACACTGTGCTCTGAAGAAGCCCCAAACAGGCTCACATGAAGAGCCCATGTGCACTGAGAAAAACTGAGACCCCCCAACCTACAGCCAGTCTCAACCACCAGACCTTAGTGAGCAAATCTTCAGATGTATCAAGACCCCAGCCTTTGAATCTTTCACCTGAGACCCCAGACTACCACCCCCTGTCTAAATTCCTGGCTCATAGAATGACTGCTTTGCACCATTAAGTTCTGGAGTAACAGGTTATGCAGCCCTAGGAGCAGAAGCAAAATAGAGTGAGATGTCAGCAAAAGCATTGTGCCTCAGCATTGCCATTGTGCTACGTGTGAGTACCCTGAAGACATTTAATGCCTAGCAGAGGAGGTGTCTAGTAAACATTTATTGAAAAGAATCAGAGCTACTCAAGCTCCATGGTTGGACTTCTAGACAGCCACTTGGAATATTGGTTGGGATTTTCTTTTTCTTTTAGTCTTAAAAACACACGGTAAGTGACCACAAGAGGGCAGGTGTACATGCTGAAATAGGGCCTCATGGACTCAACCCTAGTTTCCGACTTAAAAAAAAAAAGTCATTGATTTTGTTTTGTGTTGATCCCTGTGACAGATAGGCTTCGGTTTTGAAGAAATTAATCTTCAAGTCAAAACCCAACCAGCTGGGAAAGACTTCAATAAGAGAGGTTCCCTAGCAGTTAATTTAACAATGCCACACTTGTATTTATTATAAAGTATATTTTTATAATGAAAACACCTACAATTTCATTACTAAGAAAAATTGAACTGCTATTTTTAAATGTCAGTGGGATAAACACTTCCTGACTTTATATCACTGCATGAATGCAGATGTGCTATTTACTCGATCTCATTTATTTCATAATGGCATTAAATAATGCTTCATTATTTCATAATGAACAAAACTAATATGTGATTTTGAAAAAAGAAGCAATTACACTTATTTTTCTTTCACTTCAGAAGCTCCCCCCATGCATTCTGACATTAAAATGAAGTCATTTGTTGGGCAATTTAAAGTCACCTCAATTTCTTCAAGAGAGATGAGGAAACTGACTTCTCGGAACCTGGGGTTTTTCTGATAACAAATTGTTTTCTCAAAATGTTTCTGATGAACTGCAGATAGCCTCATTCACCAGGTGCTTCTTACACGTCACGCAATCAGTACTTTTTTGTGAGTGACCAGTACGGGTCTCTGCGGCACCGTTTAATTGCAGTTACAGTGCGGACGGTGCTGTGAAATATCAGAGTCTGATGGATCGCTTCTTGCATTCTGCCTTCTAGCAATCCAGAACCACAGAGTGGAGGCTGTACGGCCTAGTGGCCAAGAGTTTGGGTGTCAGTCATGTGACTTTGGGCAACTCAATAGCTTTTCTTAACCACGGCTTTCTCACCTGTGAAATGGCGACCACACTTCCATCTTTCTCAAGAGGTGTGAGGACTAAAAGAGATAATGGATCTAAAGCCCGGCATACCTGTGGTCATTACTCAGTTGGTCTCCCCTCCACAGCTGCAGATAGATCTCCCTGTGATCAGGCATCCCCTGGAAAACATCCAAAATAATGCCTGGGATGCAGCAGACACGCGCCACTCAACTGCTATGTCTTGTTACTCCTCCGACTTTTTGTTCTGTAAAAAAAATCTTCAAAAATGGTTTTGAAAACAAAGGTGGTAGGTGGGTGCTGCATCTCCTTTACTAGCGACATACACACGCACAAACTCTTGAGGGTTTTCTGAAGATTCCTCCAAATCAGTGCTCCTTTTCAGGCTTCCTTACTGCATCCAGAGACCTAATGATCGTCGCTGGGAAAGATCCAGATGCACGAAGCCTTCCCACCCCCCATCTTCCTGGTTGGCTTTACCTGAGATGGACACGCCGATCTAGTCCAACAGAAAGCAACTTCTAAAGCAGCCCGTTTTCTTTCCTGTTGCCCTCTCTGAAGGTGTGCTACAATATGATTCTAGGAAGAGTTTGCACAAAGGCCACAGTAACAAATAAGATGTAGTGGGATATGAACTGTGCTTCCATATCCAAGGTGGTGAGGTGGAAATAATTTTTGACAGGCCATGCACTGCTTTGCAGCCTGTTTGCATTAAGCAGACCTGGCTTCCGCGGTGATTTTCAATGGAATTCTTTAAAGCTTTGCTCTCTTCGGGGACACGCATACAGCCATCAGATACTGTTATAGAGGAGAATTCTAGAACAGCACACTTGTATTTTTTCTTCCTTCAGATGCCAAACGTTTCTTACCATGTGGTCTCAAATACGTCTTACTAATACTTTTTATTCTTAAAGGCACTGATAACTTGCATAACCTGTAACTCGTGAGTCTAAGCAAGTTAAATGCAGACAGGCAGTAAATTGTGACTTCAGTCTCCCTTGGGTTAGTCCAGACACATCTCTTAAGCGCTCATTTGGAGAATCATTTGTTTTTTTTTTTTGAGTTGGAGTCTCACTTCTTTGCCCAGACTGGACTGCGGTGGCCGGGAGCCCAGCCTCGACCTGCTGGGCTTTTGCGATCCTTTCGCCTCCACCTTCCAAGTAGCTGGAACTACAGGCATGCGCTACCATACCCGGCTAATTTTTGATTTATTGTAGAGAGGAGGTCTTGTCAAGTTGCCCATGTGGGTCTCGAACCCGCGGGCTCAGGCCATCCACTCTCCTCAGCCTCCCAAAGTGCTGGGATTACAGGCTGAGTTGAAGCATCTCTTGGCTGTGACGTTTTGTAAGCGTTATCCAACTGGTACCTTCCCAAATCCCACAGTGAAGTTGGTGCCCTCCTCTGGGTTCTCCAGTGTCCTGCGCTGGCTTTTGTAGCTCCCATGGGGCTGTGTTTTATCCCTTGGTATTCCAAGAGCTTCACGCAGACCCGGACCATTTCTTGAGAACACAGCAAGAATGGTGTTCCGTGGAGTTAGTTGTACAATGTGGTGGCATATAGTATAGACTCACAAATATTTGTTGAATAAAAGATAATAAATTCTATTTCTAACCAAAATATTAGTTTTAATCTTTTGCATTAGGGTTAAAATCAAGGTTGTTTTAAAATAATGTAAAATGCAATGCTTAACTAGAAAATGACATTTTAAATTAAAGACAAGCTTTCAAATAACTTAATAGATTTTTTTTTTCCGAATGACTTTAAGCACGACTTAAATATTCTAACAGGCCAATGGTTTATTGATCAGAAAAACTTAGGTATTAAATTACCAGCTGATACTGCCCTAGGAATCTCATTTGTCTTTAGATTATAGGGTGATTAATTTGATAAATAGCCGAGATCTATTTTCATCTTCGTAACATCTAAAAGCATAATCCAATGTTTATTGTTCTTCTTTCTGGATATGTTCTGAAGAAGAGGGTCTGACCCCACAATTCAGTATTTAAAAATTTGGCTGGGCGCGGTGGCTTAAGCCTGTAATCCCAGCACATTGGGAGGTCGAGGTGAGAGAATTGCCTGAACCCACGGGTTCAAGAACAGCATGGGCAACTTGGAGAGACCTCATCTGTACCATAAAATCAAAAAATTAACCGGGCGTGGTAGCGCGCGCCTGTAGTTCTGGCTACTTGGAAGGCTGAGGCGGAAGGATCGCCAGAGCCCAGCAGGTCGAGGCTGGGGTGGTCGTGAGCGTGCCACTGCCCTCCAGCCTGGGCGATGGAGTGAGACTCCAACTTAAGATACTTAAATAAATAAATATTTTCAAGTGTCAATATGCCCCCAAATCAGATTAGCGAAAACATCTCCCATAACGTGTGTTTTTAAAGATCTTGTGCTCTCGAAGTTCTTCTCCAACTGGAGACATAAGATCCAGCAAACCCCGTTGACTTTGGAAAGTAGCCAAGAGGGATTTAAAGTAATCCAGTGCTAGAGGTAGGACCTGGGGTACTTGCCAAGATGGTGTTATTCTTTCATTCGGAATCCCACCGTCCAACCCAAACCTTCCTCCTTCCGGTCTCACTCCCGTCTCTTCTTTCTTCCCAGCTCTATTGCCAGGGCCCTCATCCATGGTGCGAAGGAACCCCTGGGAAGTCACACTGAAGGGAAATTTGAGGCCCTTGGGCTTCTCTGGCTTCCTTCCATCCCAGGTTAAACCAATAGAAACCTCTGAGCAGTTGTGTCTGCATGCAGGTTGGGACCTGACGGTGATGTTCAGCATTGGATTTCGTGCTCTTGTTGAGCCCAGTCCTTCCAGCTGCTGGTTCTGAGTTGTCTGACAGCCTCACCTCTCCAGGAAGTCATCCCCGCTTGCCATACTTCTCCCTATTTCATGACCGCTGTGCCGACCCTATCATGGCCTTCAGTGCCTGAGAGAATTCTCTGGTTTGGCATCAGCCTTGTGCACTAGACTCTGAGCTCTCCAAGGGAGGGAGTGATCTTTTTCTTCCTTATAACTTTACTCCTGCATGGAGCAGACATTTGACTATATCTGTTGGGTAATGAACAAATGAATGAGGGAGCAGACCAAAAAAGCAAATAGGACAATGTGCGTGGAAGTGTTTTGTAAACAGCATAGTCCCACCAGAAGCACACACACATGATGACTGTTCTCTTTGCTGGCACCTGGTACCTTGCCCAGGACATAAGGGGCACTCGGCACCCTATATGGAAAGAGAAGACAGGATAGCTGGAAGTCCAAGACCAGGCATCTGAGATGCTGGTAATGCTCTGTTTCTTGCTCTGGGCGTGGGATTACATTGAGTTGTAAGCTTATATTATGTAAATTGCATCTCAACAAAGCTGCTAAAATCAGTTAAAAAATTCGTATTTAACCTTCCAGGTTTACCTCCTATTTCTCCTTTCAAAAGAGAAAATGTCACTAAAGTTTCACCAAACACAATTCTGCCAACGCCAAACGGAAACAAGCATTTAAAAACTAAACGGTAAACTGAACCAGACCATCAAAATAATCTTTGGGTCAAACCTGATTTTTACTTCAAATTTGGACAGCTCTTCCCATTCTCTACTCAAACCCGTTAGCAGTCTCCCTTCTGGCTCAAAATAAATAAAAGGTAAAACGTTTGGATTTGGGGTGGGGAATCTAAAGTATTTTCGGTTTCTGTCACCAAAGTTTAATTGAGCATCTACGCTGTGCTGGGCACTAGGCTTAGAAGCAGGGTTGAAGAATGCACAGTCCTGCCCACGAGGGACTTGAATCGGTTGGGCGATTTGGATGCACACATATCGCCCGTGTGTCTCCAGAAAAGTCAAGTAGCAGCTGAACGAGGCACCACCTGGAGTACAGGGGAGGGACAGGGGTTCACACGGACTTTCTGGAAGAGGTACTGCCCTTGCCAGGTTTGGAGAGATTGGATTGCTATCTAAATTGTCTGGCTTGCTTGGCTTGTGTTTGTTCTCCAAAGACCAAGGTCACCCTGGCCTCCTTCACAGTTACAGCTTCTATGCTTGCTGCTCTTGCCTTTGTATATGTGTGCCTACCTTTGTTCCCTTTCCTTTTCTTTTTCTTTTTTTTTCTGAGTTGGAGCGCAGTGGCACACTTCCGACCACCGCAGCCTCAACCTGCTGGACTCAGACGATCCTCCCCCCTCAACCTTCCAAGTAGCTGGAACTTCAGGCACGCACCACCATGCCCGGCTAATTTTTTGATTTATTGTTGAGATGAGGTCTTGCCAAGTTGCCCAGGTTGGTCTTGAACCCGCGGGCTCAGCCAGTCCTCTCACCTCAGCCTCCCAAAGTGCTGGGATTATAGGCGTGAGCCACTGCGCCCAGCCTCCCCTTCCTTTTCTATGCAAAAAGGTGGCTTGCTCTTAAATCCCTGGGCTTGCTTGTTGGAGAGATAGTGGCTTTCCCTGGGATTCTCTGCCTCTGAGCCTCCTCTCATCAAACCTCTGGGCTGCAGAACGATACATCGCATGAGTGTTTGGCCATCTTGTGAAAATGTCATTTCCCAGTGAAGATTAGCCCACCGGGACAAGCTGAACAGAGAGCCTCGCGGCATTCAGAGGTGCGTGACACCTCTGACTGGCTATGACCAACCTGACTAGCAATGACCCATTTATCTCTTCCTCCAACCCCTCTGATCCCTTCTGAAGGACAGTGTTGAAAACCAAATCCTTTGGTGCGGTTCAGACTCCAAACAGGCTGAGGACTGCAGGACGCAGAGGTGTTCTGGCATTTGGGTATCTCACCCTGTCCTCTGGTCGCTAACCACTCCCCACACTGACCTGTGCTGAGCCACGCCTGCCTCCAGCTCAGGGTAAGGAGAATCCTGCTAAAATTCACATGGGCTTCAGTGTCTCTCACTGCCATTTGGGAAGTTCTTAGGGTGATCATGGATGACAGAGAAGTATTGGGGGGAGATCAAGAGATTCGGCAGCCAGAGTGCGTTTGGCTTCCACGAACACTGAAAGTAACTTGCCTACCTCAGTCTACATCAATTCATGACTGGGGGAAGGGATCCAAGAATACAAAGTTTGTCCCGCTTTCAATAAAAACGTTATTGCAGATACATCAGAGACTTAAAGAATCAATACTACCAAAGGGGGAAAAATCAGCGTTTTGAAATCTTCCATCCTGTCCACACACGTGTTAATCCCAGCGACCCTCGCACGTGTGTCTACTTTCAGGCGAGGATAAGAAGATCTCCATGAATATGTCCATGCCCCATCTCCAGAGCCAAAGCAAAGAGGCAACTGATTATTTATAGATTCACACTGCATAGACAGCCATTCAAAATAATTTATATCCAATCCTTTCTTTAATGCGTTATTAAATCCCTGGGTACATATTTGCTGATGCAATATTCACAGCGAGGCTTGGAAGAGACAGAATGATCATAAAGTGCTTTTCTCGTACTTACAGTCACTTCAGACCTACCTATCAGATCCCTGTAAGGTCTCACACCTTAATGTCTCAGGGCTGTAGAGGATTTGATCAGGAACTGACATGAAACTTTTCTCCCATCTTGAAATATCCCCAGGTTGCTTTCAAGTCAACTTCATGTTATAGATACGACTAAAAAAGCACGAACTCATGCAGAAACACAAATTCCTCCCATATTGCTAGGCTAAATGCAGTAGTGGTAAAGGCAATGACAAAAATTACACCTTGTGAAGATACAAATGGCTACTCAGGACACAAAAAGATGCCTGACATCACTAATCACCAGGGACATGCAAATGAGATAGCTATCACCTTGTGTCTGCCGGAAAAACTACTATAAAACCAAAACCCAAAACCAGAAAATGTCAAGTGTTGGTGAGGATGTGGAGAAATGGAAGCCCAGTGCACTGTTGGGAATATAAAATGGTGTAGCCACTATGGAAAGCAGTATGGTGGTTCCCCCAAAAGTTAAAAATAGAATTACCATATGACTCAGCAATTCCACTTCTGGTTATATGTCCCCAAAGAATCATTTGGATATATGCCCAGAAGATATTTTGCAGAGATTTGGAGTTGCTGCATTTTGTGCATCAATTTTCACAACCGCATTATTTACAATTGCCAAAAGGTAGAAGCAACCCAAGTGTCCACTGATGGATAAACAAAATGCAGCATATCCACAGGACAGAATATTATTCAGCCTTAAAAAAGGAAGGCAATCCTGACACACACTACCAGCATGGATGGGCTAAACAAAAGAAGCCAGTCACAAAAGGACAAATACTGTATGATTCCACTTATCTAAGGTTCCTTGAATAGTCAGATTCGTAAGGACAGGAAATAGGATGGTGGCTGTCAGGCTCTGGGGATGTCTGAGGAATTATCGTTTATGAGGTTTCCATTTGACAAGATGAAAAGCATTCTGGATATTAGCTGCACAGCAATGTGAGTAAACTTATTGAAGTATATATTTTTAAATGGCTAAGCTGGTACATTTTATGCTATGTGTATCATATCACACAAAAAAATTTATTTCTGATTGCCTCCTAGCGGCAACTGTCATTGGCTCCAGGTAGTGTTCTGACTCAAGGTGTGTTGTTAGTTTTTGGCTGTTCCATCCTGATCCCTGGTTACCACGATCTGACAAATAGATACTGAGCACATTCTTACTGACTGTCAGAGAAAAAGAGGGATGGAGGGAGGAAGGAATAGAAAATTCACAAAAGATAAATTACAAATGGACAGTCACCAAATGAGAAAATGTTCAGCTTCAGCAGTAATCAAAGAAAAGCCCATTAAAGCGACAATGAGTTTCTATTTCTCACTATAAAATGAGCAGAGATTTTATTATTATAATTTAAATACCTAATGCTGGCAAGGATTTGTTGAGATGGATAACTTCAGACAAAATTGGTACATTTCTACAAGAAATGGAGCGGTACGTATCAGGAGCCCTTTAAAAGTTCAAAGCTTTTGACCCAATAATGACCAACCCCAAGGGACTGACAAGATACCTAGACCAAGGTTAGGGGCAAAGATGCATATTACAGAGTTACAATAATAGCTCAAAGACCAATATCTGGCAAAATAGAGACTGCTTCGGTACAAAATGCAAAATTATGTAGCTGTTAATAAATCATGCTTCAGAAGAATATTTACTGATGTGAGAAATTTTTACAACGATGTATGCATCTAGGTTATGTACACAGTAAGACTGGTTAAAAAAAAAAACAGCTAACAGAGAAAATATAAAACATCAAAATGTAATCTGCGATTTCTGGATGAAGTGTTTAAGGATGAATTTCCCTGTACCTTTCTATATCTTCTAAGTATTCTAAAATGAGCATTTGCCATTTGTGGAATTAGAAAATAATATTATTTGAAAACAGTAAAAAACTGTGTCACAATCTGAGCATCTTAAAAGGACTGGAGGAACACAGAAATGACTAGGCATGGCCCCTGTTCTCAACGAACAGGCAGCATGGTGGTTAGACTAGGAAAACTTCAGGGCTATAGCATAAATTCCAGGCTCACTGATGTCTGCAGCAGCTGGGGCAGAATCATGCATATAAGCAAAGAAACTAGCTGTAAGAAACTTCATGTCTTCCTAACTGTTAGGCCCTTATCAGGCGCACTTACAAGCAAGCAAGTGAGCCGCAGGAAATGTCACACATACCTAACTGCTAGATTCTCAGATATACCTACAACACTATAAACTGTCTATCCAGGGTGCTTGGGGTCGAGAGACGACCTCCAATACAGGAACCAGCTTAGAGACCCTCCCAACTCCCGCATGCACAATAGTCAAGGTTGACCCATGGTTATAAACTTTCCTTATAATACTATTAGTATAAAATTTCCCTAAGGGAGCCTTCTACTTCCATCACACACCTGATGCCACGAGAGTACCGGTATGACCCTGTAAGCCTAAAACTCCCCCGCCCAACATGAAGGAGGAGGAACAGAGATCCAGCTCCGAGACTACTCATTTCTAAGAAAAACCCACTGCTTAACACCCATGAGAACAAAAGTTATAGCTCAACAATAGTTGGGCACAGAAACAGTCACTTTCCGTGGCTGTTTCTGTCCATTCTTCTTGAGAACGTACTATTCTTCGCTTTATAAAGCTACTTACTTATCCCACTTTTCTGTGTGGCTGCTTGCAAATTCGTTCCAAATGTGAACACATGAACCTGTCGTAGACCCATCTCACACCGGGAAGAGCACCCCTTCTTCTGGTAACAATGCCAGGGGAGTGTGGCATGGGGGTGCTGGCACAAAGATGAGGGACAGATCCCTGGAGAGATGGTGTTTGAATGGCCTTGAGTGATTTGATCCCTTGTCTCTGCTTCCTCTGGACTTGCAGGTGATGCCCCCTGCCGATTCTGTTCTTCCCTGGCACGGCTCATCTCGAGTTCTCTGCTCCTTGACAGGCTTCCTATGCTTTAGGGTTTATTTTCTCCATGATCTATGTAGGCTCAACTCAACCAATGTAGGATATCCCCCAAGGTTTATCTCTTTAACCCATCACACAGCAGGCTTGTAAGTTGGTGTTTATTTAAGTCATCACTTGGCTTGCTCGGAGATCAAGGTCCCGGAGGTGGGCAGGACCCATGCTGACTGAAGACCGTTGCAGCAGCAGAAGCCCAGAGTTCCAGGCTGCGGAGTTGGGAGGCTGTACCTCCCCTGGGAAGTGGGGAAATGAGTGATACCCATAGAAGGCTGGCGACCTGTCTAAGACAGGGTGCCAGACAGGGGCAGAGCTGGAACTGATTCTCGCTTTCCTGATGGCCACGCATGCACCTGAACACAGCGCCTGCAGCTGCTGTGCTCTCATCTTCTTGGCTGGAGGGGGCAGGACTTTTCTTCCAGCTGGAACACAGGACTCATTGGAGTGATGCAAAAAGAGACCGGAGCAGACTGATGGGGTGAAAGGCAGCTGCTTTTAGTAATGACAGGAGAACAATGAACATTATCTTTGTGGGCACATCAGGAAATCTTCCAGATACCCTTTAAAATTTGTAACTGAAAAAAAATACAACTTAAATGAACTATAGTCATCTTCTTCCATTTTGCCTTTTTTTTCTAATTATAAATGGACCGTATGCTCTGGAAGTTTTTGCCAATGTAATAAACAAATCCAAGATGCAAGTGATAACTACGAGTAAGATAGATATTATGCTTGCCTGCTTATAAAGCCCAGGGGGATTACCTAGAGAACTACTGAAGTTAACAAGAGGACACTATGACCAATGAGCCAAGGCAAACTCACAAAAAGGCTGGATACGACATAACCGTATAACTAATACACACGTGTGTATATATACATATGTGAATCTATATATGCATATTCACTGAGCTAAATGGATAAAGTTGGGGTGGATAGAAAGAAACAGATGTCCTCAGGGGCTTTGCATGGTAAGACATGAGCAGATACAGGTGCTTGGCACTGTGATGGGTGCTGGGGATACCACAGTGGGAAAATGGCAGAGGTATTACCTTCATGAGGCCTGCACCCTATGGTAGGACACAAACATTAGTCAAAGACTTGCACACTCAGAAAACATTGCTATCACGCAAAGTGATACAAGGGAGGGTACCTGGTGTTCTGTGAGCATGTCATAGGGGGATTTTACCTGGTTAGGGAAGTCAGGAAAGACACAAGTATCACCTGAGGACTGGGTTTAATTCACTAAGAAGTGAATTAAACAGTGAAACATAAAAAACACAGTCTAAAAAAATAGAAAGAAAACATAGAGGGATATTTTGGGAATATCTTTTCTTTCAGTGTAATACTAAAGGAAAACATTGCAAAATTTGAGCATGTCAACATTGACAAAGTGCAAACTGAAAAAAATTGCAATAAACATAAACAAAAGTTACAATTTTTCGTATATAAAGGGCTTCATCCATCAATAAGAAAAAGACATATGCAGCTACAAAAAAATGGGCTTAGAACTGGACAGTCTCACTCATACATTAAAATAAGTAAATACAGAAGGCCAATAAGCATATAAAAATGTTTGCCCTCAGTTATAATCAAAGGCACATGGATTACAGCAATAGCATGCCTTTATTTATTTAACATATAAAATTGGCAGGGATTTAAATGCTGAGGTATTAAAACGTTGAAGAAAGTGGCAGAAAACAGGTGAGAACATAAATTGGTACAATTTTTCCGGAGGGCAATTTGGCAGTATCTATCAAATGTTTTAAAAAATATACCTACTTGGTAACTTCACCCAAATAATTTATCTTAAGCAAATCAATATGCATATGTGCAAAGATTGTGTGAAGGACCTTAACCTCAGTGTTATTTACAATAGAGTAAAACTGAAAACCACGCAACTGTCTAACAGAAGAAAGTATGGCGGAACTCTAGGCAACCATTGAAATTTGTGTTGTAAAGGAACACCTCATGATGTGGGTAAATGTTCACAATATATGGTTAAGTGGGGGGAAAAGCAGGTTATATAACTGAAAAATTCAAACAGGGAGGACAGAGGCATGAACGATACACGTATGGAAACCTGATATACCTCCTACAACTCTACGAGGGTCACATTACAAATCCGGAGGGACTGGATGGATAATTCAATGAATGATATCGAGATAATTGATTATCCATATGAAAAACAAAATGAGAGCATTATTGCACACCATAGACAAATATAAATTCCAGATGGAAGAACAATCTGTAAAAAGAAAAGCTAGAACTTTTAGAAGAAAATGTAGCAAAGTAGCTGTATGACTTTAAGAAGAGAATCATTTCTTATGTGACAAAGAAGTCAAACCATAACATAAAATATTGGTAAATACTACCATGTTATATTTTTTAAAAATCTGGGTTGGGCATGGTGGCTCACACCTGTAATCCCAACACTTCAGGAGGCTGAGACAGGAGGATTGTTTGAGCCCAGGGGTTTAAGACCTGCCTGGGTGGTATAGAGACCTTGTCTCTGCTCCCCAAAACACTGTGTATGGTGGTGCACCTGACTGTCGTCCCAGCTACTCAGGAGACTGAGGTGGAAGGATTGCCTGAGCCCAGAAGTTTGAGGCTGCAATGAGCCATGAGTGTGCCACTGCACTCCAGCCTGGGTGACAGAGTGAGACCCTAACCAAAAAAAAAAAAAAAAATTTTTTTAAAATCTGTACATGAGAAGTTAGTCACAGACTGGCAGAAAGTGAGTTCAACATACATGAAAGAGGGAAGAATTATCTCAAAACATTTGAGCAGTGCTTTTAAAACTTTCACATGCGTAGAAATCACCAGGAGATCTCTCTGATTCAACAGGTTTGGGTGAGACCTGAGTTTCTGCATTTTAACAAGGTCTCAGGAGCAATTTATGCCCCTGGTCCACAGTCCACACTGAATAGTAGTATACAAAGGACTCCTAGAGATAAACAAAAATGAATAAGTAACCCTATACAAAGTTTGATGAAGAGTCTGAGCGGACAATCTCAGAAGAGAGAAACCAAATGACCAATAAACACGTTGTAAGAGATAGGACAAGGTTGCTCATATATTGCTGCTCATATAAGTAGGGCAAACGTCCTAAGCTGGTGAGGGCAGGACCAAAGTTCTCTCCTCATAGCCAACAGGGTTCTAGGCTGCTGGAGGCCCTGCCATCTTCAATGTGATGATTCTGAAGTTGCTGCAGAAACTGAGCAGCTAGAAGAAAAGAGGGTGAAGCATCTCACGCGAGAAGGTACCTGGCCGAATATGGAAACGGTGCTGGACCGCAACACACCTTCTGTTGGCCGGAACTCTCTCCAGTCAGGGCCACAGCAAACTGCAGGTGAGCCTTGGGAAATGCAGTCTAACTGTCCCAAGAGAAAGAAGAACCATGCGGGTGACCAGCTAGCAGTTCCTGCCACGCATGTGTAGAAATACTCAGCTCACTAGTAACCAGTAAAATGCAGTTAAAACCACCATGAGATTCCATTTTGCACCATTGAGTTGGCAAAACAAAATATCAGGCCATCAACCACACAACTCCAGACAATGTTCCGTCTCCTACCTTCCCATCCCCTTTCCTTGCTTAAGATTTTTATTCCAAGCATGCATGACCTCTAGCAGACATTGATTTACTTGTGTACAATGTTTATTGTTTACCATCTACCTTCCCTCTCTGGACTGCGTTCTAACAGGGCAGAGCTGTTTGTCTATGACATTAACCACTGTATCTCTAGTGTCCAAGGCAGTACCATGTGCTGTAGGCACCCAACAAGGATCTCCTGAGTGGACAGGATGAAATGGAGGTGCTCCAGGGGCCATTTCATCCTCTGGTCACTCCAGCCCAGAGTCCAGACACCAGATAGGTGGGGGACCTCCCGATGACTCCAGCTCTCAGCCACTTGGTCATTTCCAGCCTGTGGATCTTCCCAGCTGAGGAGAGAGAAGTTTCTTCACTGTGTTGATCCCAGAATCCCAGCCTATATTATCTATGAGCATAATCAAGGTTGTTTTCAGTCTCTAAGGTTTTTTGTTTAATTATTATTATTATTTGAGTTGGAGTCTCACTCCATTGCCCAGGCGAGAGTGCAGTGGCACACTCACGGCCACCCCAGCGTTGACCTTTGGGCTCCGGTGATCTTTCCGCCTCAGCCTTCCAAGTAGCTGGAACTACAGGCACGCGCTTACCACACCTGGCTAGTTTTTGATTTATTGTAGAGACGAGGTCTCGTCAAGTTGCCCGGGCGGGTTTCGAACCTGCGGGCAGACAATCCCCTCACCTCGGCCTCCCAAAGTGCAAACAAAGCCTGTCAAGGCTGAGCCACCGAGCCCAGCCTGTTTAATTTTTAAAGTCTGTTTACTAAGGTATAATTTACATTTAGTAAAATCCACCCCTTTAGGTATAAAGTTTGATGAGTTTGGGCAAACGTATAGTCAGGAAACCACCATCACAACTGAGACACAAAGTCCCCTCCTGAGACATCAAGCTTTGAGGTGGTTTTTTAGGCAGCAGTGTTGACAGGAGTCCGTCTCCTCCCTCTTTGCTGTGAATAGTGTACTTGTTAGGTGTTCGTTTTCTCTGCTATGCAATCTCCTTTCTTGTGAGCTCTTGCTAAATTTCTGTTCTCCCATAGACGACAAGCTCTGTGAGGGCCAGATTCATGTGACTTGTTTACCACGGCTGCCCCTGTGCTCGGCCTCGCTCCATAGGTGCTCATCCAATCACTGTTTCATGAGTAGAGGACTATGATGGCTCCTGCCAGGTCTGGAGCCTTGGATTCTCACTCTGGCCTCAATCTCCTACGGGCAAGTCACATGACTTCTCCGCCTCGGACAGTTCAGATAGGAGTTGGGGTTCTAGTACCCCCTGTAAGGGCGTGGGGCTGGTGCAGATCATTTTCCTCGGCCGTTGACCTAGCCAGTCAAGATTTAGCACCGACGGGGTGCCAGGCACGGTCGCAGGCGCTGGCTTACAAAGCTGGACAGGAGCCGACGTGGACCCCATGCTCACAGGGCCTACCAGCTAGCCGGGGAGTCACCTGTAATCCCCATGACCACACGAAGTAATGGGTTCTGGGATACCGTGGTGAGTGAGCACGTCTTCTCATCCAGAGTTCAGTGGTTCCCTAATGTTCTATGGCATGTGAATGAATTCCCATGTCCTCTTGGAATCATTGCTCAGGCGCGAGAATCATATGCTGTCAAGTCAGAGATGTTCTGAGACTCATGTTTATAACGATAGCAGGCTCTTCTGAAACAAACGTGAGGAAAGCAGAGATGGGCAAAACCACCGGGCAGTCTGTTCCCTTTCATAACCTTCGACTTTCAAACGACAACACAGACCTTTCAGGTAAACCAATCAGCCTGATGAATACTGTCCGGAATCCAGCCTGGGACACTCGCTTGAGAACACTGGAAATTACAAACGCCTTGTACGTATCCTTCGATGACTTTACAGTTTGAAAGGACGTGTACTGTCTTATACATATTTCCCATTATGGAATTTTTTGGTAAGCTCCTAAAGTAATTTCAGATCTCAGCTAGATTTGTTCTCCCTGCTGCCCAGCACAATATCTTCCAGGGCTGCAGCACCAAAGTGATCTAGAGAAAAGAGAAATTAAGACAATTTCCCAGCATTCTGAAGGCATTTGCATGTGAATGCAAGCGTCCTGCTGTTTGATAAATCTGATACGTAAGAAAATCGTGAGAATCAAAGTTCACATCCAGTTGGGCGCTTTATGTGTACGTTGTGAAGGTTGCTACAAAAAATGTGATAATATCCTTGCAAGTATGTGACTAATGAGACTACGTAGAGCACATCTGAGACAGCTCAAATGTGTAATTATTGTGAGGATTTCACAGACACATAAATATAATGATCTTCAGCTAAGTAAATTGCTAGCTACCAATGAAGTAAATAGAGTCCCTTCAGAATTTGAAATAATTTGGAATGGTAGGTGGTAGGAAATGATTCACCTTAGCTGTTATCTCTGGAACAGTAATATAGAAATATATCTGCCAACTCTGGTGCATTTATATTGTTCTTCATATCCTGTAGAGTTTGCCAGAAGAGCTCTGGTCCCTGCTGACTTCCAACCCCTTATTTTGATAAGCTACCGCTCAGCATGGCTCAGCCCTGGGTAGGAGCAGCTAATATTGTTTACTGCAGTAGGCATCTCAACCATAATATTTTTCCAAGAAACACTGATGTGTTTAAAGGTCAGGTTGATACCGACTTGACGGAATAACATAAATTCATCTTCCTAGGAGTAAAATGGTGTACATGACTTGGTTTAAAGGTTAAACTGGTTTTTTTTGTGCGCCATATAGGTCAAAGATATAAGGCTTTAATACACAAAGTATAATTACCTGTTGGGAGAGAAAGGAAGATGTGGTCTAGGGTTTGGAGTTTCACAGAGATGTCTGATAAGTTAAGAATCTATTGACATCTCGTCATTTTTGAAGACATTTCACTACAGGGAAAAAAAAATCCTACAAAGGTGCTCCATTAGAAGGATGTCAGTTTCCCTTTTTTTTTTTTTTTTTACTTACGTGGCTGCTGGGATTCTAGGAATTGATTTTTAGAACACTAATACAGTCTAAGAAATTTCCCGAATACAAAGTTTCTTCAGGATTAGTCAACTCCCAGGTACAGAAAGTATATAGCAGGTGCTGAATAAAAGCTTGGCAGTTGGATGAATTAAATGCATCCTTTTTTTTTTTTTAACCCCTAAGTTTGGTTTTGGTGCAGAAGAAAGGTGCGTAGATTCTCTGTAACTAGAATCTAAAAATAAATAGGCCAAACTTGGCTCTAGGGAGCGGCCTCCATTCATTTCCTCACTCATTTTTTTTTTTTAATTCAACAAAAGATGTATTAAGCACTTACCACATCACTGCACCATGCTGGATATTGAGATTAACTGGGAAGACATGGTCTTGACCTCCTAGAATTTACAGTCTGGGAAGAAAAATAACGTGAGCCGAGGGCATAAGCCGGGAAGGGGAGGAGGGAGCCGGCACAACTGGGGTGCCATTGCCTGGGGGGCGGGCTCCACCGGCATCTTCCTCTCCTCCTGGCCCATAAAAACACTTCTTATCTACAGGGTGCCTGAATGAAACGTCATTGTACACCTAACCCTTAA
>NW_007247275.1:3626-71592 GCF_000164805.1 Carlito syrichta | reverse complement strand
GCCCTGGCCTCCCAAAGTGCTGGGATGACAGGCTGAGCCGCCGAGCCCGGCCTGCATTTTTATTTTTTATTTTTTTCTTTTTTATTTTTATTTCTTGAGGTGGAGTCTCACTGTGTCGCCCAGACTGGAGTGCAGCGGCCGCTCCCGGCCGGCCACCGCAGCCTCGACCCGCTGGGCTCCGGCGATCCTTCCGCCTCAGCCTTCCGGGTAGCCGGAGCTACAGGTGTGCGCCACCATGCCCGGCTCGTGTTTTGATTTATTGTCGAGATGAGGGCTCACCAAGTTGCCCAGGCGGGTCTCGAACCCGCGGGCTCAGGCAATCCTCTCGCCCCGGCCTCCCAAAGTGCTGGGATAACAGGCTGAGCCACTGCGTCCGGCCGATGTTTTGTTTAAATACATTGATCCGAGAAGGGGGACCCAGGACAGGAAAGCCGGGTGGCCGTACCCCTCGGCGGTAATCGTTCGTGGAAAACCCACCCCAGTCTCCCTCCGCCCCTCCCTTCACGTTCCCCCTTGGGATCCTCCCCCCCCATTCCTCTCCCACACACGGTCGCCCGTGGGCCAGTGGGCAGGTGCAGCCAGCAGGACCCAGGACCGTAGGCCACACCCGGCCCTGCAGAAATCTCCGGGCGTCTCTTAATAATCCGACACCACTCGAGTTCTCATTTGTACCTCATGCCTTTGTCATATTCTTAAGAGAAAGTCCATGGAAAGGATGAAGATGTGTGTATTTGTTTATTTAAAAGGGAATAAAGTTCTATATAGCATGGAAATATAGACAAGAATATTGAAAAACCTGGATGGAGAGAGTTTGGGAATGTGTCTGGACTTGATACATTTCTTTTTTTTTTTTCTTTTTCTTTTTGAGCTGTAGTCCCACTCAGTCGCCCACGCTCACAGCCACCCTAGTGTCCTCCTGCTGGGCTCCAGCGATCCTTTGGCCTCAGCCTTCTAAGTAGCTGGAACTACAGGCGCCTGCTACCACCCCCTGCTAATTTTTGATTTATTGTAAAGACAGGTCTGGCCAAGTTGCCCAGGCTGGAGTCGAACCCGTGGTCTCAGGCAATCCACTCGCCTCGGCCTCCCCAAGTGCTGGGATGACAGGCTGAGCCCCCTTCCTCTCCACGTTATCCATGTCTTCTCCTGTGTCTGCTCTGCTGACTTGAGTCCTCTGGAACACAGAGCGAGCACGCGGAGTGTGTCCGTTGAATGAATGTCTGGATCAAACACACGTCAGAGTAGCACAGCCGCTGGGGAGCATTCAGGGAGGGTCTATGAACTCCGGGTTGGGAACATCAGGTGGGGCTTGGCTGATCCTTGCAGGTGGGTGGAGGAGGACACCCTGAGACAGAGGGAAGACGTGGACAGGGTTGGGGAGTGAAGTGAACTCTCCTTGGCTTGACACAGAGAGGAACAGGGAAGTTTTGGGAGCTGAGGATTTTTTCTTTTCTTTTCTTTCTTTCTTTTTCCCCCCTCCCTCCCTCCTTCCCTCCCTCCCTTCCTTTCCTTCTTTATTAAATAGAGATGAGGTCTTACTATGTCGTCCAGGCTGATATCCAACTCCAGGGCTCAAGCGATCCTCCCGCATTGGTCTTCCAAAGTGTTGGGATTACAGGCATGAGCCACCCCGCCCAACCAGAACGTTTGCTTGTCTGCATTTTTTTAATCGGCAAAAAGCATTTTCCCGCCTATGTTTTGGAGCACAAGAATGACAATTTCCGCTGCCAATTTCATGGTGAAAGCAAAGGCCCGGGGTATCCCGGGATGCATCTGTCAAGAGGTGACTGCTAGTCTAGCTTCACATCCCAAGAGTAAACTGGGCAGTGTCTCTGTCTCACCAAGTCACCGTTGAAATGTCTCCTCTTCAGAACACCCTTGCCACCCCCGCCTTTTTTTGACGGATGAGGTACAGAGAGAGGCAGTGACTTGTCCAGCAGGGAGAGACAGTGCCCGGGCAGGCCTCCAGCTCCCCTCGCCACCTCCCTGGATCTTGCTAGAAGCCTCCCTCGGGTGTGTGTCCTGCATCTCCAACAGAGCGGCAAGAACAGGGACAAGGAAGACTCCCAGAGTTCAGTCACTGCTTCCGGGCCCAGTCCAGGGCAAGGGACCTGGGACAAACTCTTAGGACACCTCCTGCTGCCTTCCAAATATGTTAGCAGTCCAGTGTTCTCAGAGGGCGTCTGAAGAGTTCGTGGGCTGTGATACAGCAACACCTCCACGAACTGAGGCCAGGGACTGTCCACTATCCACGGGGGCTGGGAGCTGGATCCCTGGTTGAGCCATCAGCATTGGGGGTGGGGGGGGGCCGGGAGGAGACTGGTAGCAGTGAGCAGCATCTTTTTCCAGAATTTTCTAAACCAAGCTGGCAAGCTGGTGAGCACCATCGTGCATAGGTGATAACTCAGCCGGAAACAAGTG
This sequence comes from Carlito syrichta, assembly GCF_000164805.1. Taxonomy (NCBI): domain Eukaryota; kingdom Metazoa; phylum Chordata; class Mammalia; order Primates; family Tarsiidae; genus Carlito; species Carlito syrichta. Next base: position 69,174 of record NW_007247275.1, on the reverse strand, counting down.
TCATGATTCACATGCTCCAGTTAATGGCTAGCTAATATCTCCCAGCAGGAATGAGCAATTACAAATCCCTGAATTATCTTTCCTGTCTGTACTTCAAACAAACAAGCAATCATCTGTTTCCTTAGCTAACCCCCTTTGGGACGATATGGCTGAAAGGTTGGAAGAGAATGGGCCTCTGAGATAGGGATCTGGCATTGCCACTTTCTGGCTGTGCGTCTTGGGTGGGTCACAGGGAGAGCCCCATATAATTATGATTCTAGATTCTATATTAATATACTTGTCTCATAGGGTTACTGTGAAGATCAAACGTAATTATTAATTAAAAGTTCCTTGCACATAATAAGCACACGACGCATGTCAGCTGTTGTTATTAACTGAAAATTAAACCCGAAATACTAGGATTGGTCATTTATAGATAAAAGTACCCTTAGATTCCACAAATATGTTTAACTGTCCTGAGGCTTCTATTTTAACCAGAAAGCCAAATGGAATCAACACGTGCATATGCCAACTCCTCTGGCCAAATGAGAAAGCTAAAACGAAATTGCTTTTGGACTCAGCAAACATGCTGTGTTCTTTTTGCTTGCTCTTGCTTGCCGAGGTCATCAGCCAGGCTCCCGCTGCTGGTGCAGCTCCAGGTAAGACCCAACTAGAAATGGGCCGTGGTTTTCAGTATCTCATATTTGCCAAATCAAATCTTTGCACTCTCTCAGAGACAGGGCTTCATGTACCTTTGGAACACTAATGAGATACCAAGAGATTTTCAGGTCGTTCCATGGGGTTATATTTAGAAACAGAATGATTTGTGTTTGGCTTAAAGATGGGAGTGTTGCCCTCTCGAGCTCTGTAACTCAAAGGTCTCTGCAGAGACAGTTGTGATGGGGACCCTGGGATATCATTGGGTGGCCTAGGCAAGTTGCTTGACTGCTGTGGTCCTCTGTTTCCGCAAATGTAGAATATGGGGCTTAGACCTTTTTCTGATTTTATTTTATTTTTTAGTTGGAGTCGCACTCTGTCGCCCAGGCTGGAGTACAGTGGCACGCTCACGGCCACCGCAGTCTTGACCTGCTGGGCTCCGGTGATCCTTCCGCCTCAGCCTTCCAAGGAACTGGAGCCACAGGCATGTGCCACTATGCCCAGCTAATTTTTTGATATTTTTGTAGAGATGAGGTCTCGCCAAGTTGCCCAGGCTGGTCTCGAACTCCTGGACTCAGGCAATCCTCTCTCCTCAGCCTCCCAAAATGCTAGGATTACAAGCGTGAGCCACCGTGCCCGACTTTTTTTCTGATTTTAAATAATTCAAATAGAAATTGAAACTAGCCCACAGCAGCTTAAGTAAAGGAGGGTCAACCGTGAGAACAGCAGTGATGGCTCAGAAGTCCAGGATTCCAAGTGGAGCGGGTTTCATGGGAAGGAAGACTGTGGGAGAAGAGGCATGTGATCACTCCCAGACCCTCTTTCCGTTTCTCTTTACATCCTGCCCAGAGCTCACTCCAGAGTCTCCTCCCTCCTCTGCTCACACCCATCACCACCTCCCTGGACCCTTCTGCATAAATTTGTGATTCACCCCCCGCAGCCAACTGTCCTGATCTCTTAGCTTTCTTGTGCTGACTTCCTGAGAAAAAAATCAAATTGGCCCAGCTTATCTTTTTGTTTTTATTTGCATTTTATTTATTTACTTTTGAGTCGGAGTCTCACTCTGTCACCCAAGCTGGAGTGCAGTGGCACGCTCATGGCTACTCCAGCGTCAACCTGCTTGACTCAGGTGATCCTTTAGCCTCAGCTTTCCAAGTAGCTGGAACTACAGGTGCACACTACCACGCCCGGCAATTTTTTTTTGCTATGTTGTAGAGACAAGATCTCACCGAGTTGCCCAGGCTAGTCCTGAACCCCTGGGTTCAGGCAATCCTCTCACCTCAGTCTCCCAAAGTGCTGGGATTACAGACTTGAGCCACCGGCCTGGACCGGCTCATTCTTTTTTTTTTTGAATGAGGCTCGCTCCATGGCCCAGGCTGGAGTGCAGTGGCACACTCATGGCCACCCCAGCATCAACCTGCTGGGCTCAGGTGATCATTCCGCCTCAGCCTTCCAAGGAGCCGAAACTACAGGTGCCCACTACTATGCCCAGCTAATTTTTTTTCCTTTTGTTTTAGAGATGAGGTCTCGCCAAGTTGCGCAGGCCGTTCTTGAACCCGTGGTCCCAGGCAATCCTCTTACCTCGGCCTCCCAAAGTGCTGGGATTACAGGCTTGAGCCACTGTGTCTGGCCTGCCCAGTTCATTTTATCAGCCAGATGACACAGACCATAAATTACCTACTAGCCTTTGGATCGGCTCCCCTGCCATAGGAAGGGACTCATTTGTATTTGCCGCCTTAATAATTTTGTTCCATCCCAGAATGAGGGCTGAAGTTTCCTAATTCTTGCCTGTCTCAAGTCAGTATGGGTCCTGGAGTCCAGGGTAGGGATGACCTGGGAGTAGGGACCTCACAGTCACAAGCTTCCATGGAAGGAATGGAATGGCCAGGGAGCTAGGGAAAGTTCACTTGAGTGGGCCCTTATCGACTTCTCATATTTACAGATGGGGAAACTGAAGACCAGAGAAGGATTCACACTTTTGCAGCCTCTGGTCAACGCTGATCCAGAAATATCGGCTGCAAAGTAGTGTTTGCACAAATACAGTACAAAGTGATATTGCACTCTGGGGGCAGGGGGAGAAATTATCGCAGAATTTTTTAGCAAGTTGATTGAAACAGTGAAAACGTTGCTAATTCCAGTGAGGTGTGTGGCTCTGGGAGTGGGTGAACCTCGGTGCTCATGTGAGCCATCTTTCCCCAAGCAGATGGGCAATTTCCATTTGCTATTTATCCATGTCCTCCTGCATGTGTGGAATTTGAAAGCACGATAATAAAAGCCTCATCTCTTAAAGAACCTTGCTTGGAAGGAAGTGCAGAAGCACAAAACCCAAAATGAAAAACGTATAAGAACGAACACGAACAAAAAGAATAAGGAGAGGCGGAAACACACACACGTGCACACACAAAATGAGACGCTCCCCCCCGTCATTGGTGTCAGCTAGTCCTCAGTGGGTCCCCAGGGCTGGGGGTGTGGGTCTCCATAGCTACACACTGAGACAGATTTCAGTTTGAATATCTTCAAGGGCCACAACGTGGACATCTGCCATGAACTGTTAGCAGTTTCAGTTGCTGGGATTATGGTGTGTGTTTTCCTGCTTCCATTTTCCAAATTTTTAATGAGGTTACACTTTGTCACAAAAGAATGGTTTTTTTTTTTTCCTATTATTTTAAGAAAAAAAAACTCAAGCTAGCTTACACTTTTTAATCTTTCTTTTATTATTATTATCTTAATTTTCTTTTTTAATCTTTCAGTGAATGATTTCCCAGGTAGTAGAGAACCAGGGGAATGGGGAAGGATATTCAAGGTCATGGTTAAGAGCAATAAGGCTCCAAGGGGTATAGCCCATTTATGGAAAAGTAGAGTTGGCATTTAGCTGATTTGTTAGTGGTTTTTACATATATATATTTAATTAATTGTGTGTGTGTGTGTGTGTGTGTGTGTGTGTGTGTGTGTGTAGATGACGTCTCACCATATTATACTCCTGCCTTGGCATCTCAAAATGTGGGGATTACAGGTGCAAGCCACTGTACCTAGCCAGCTAATAGTTAATCAAATAGGACCAAATAGGACATGATTTTGGATTGGGGGTTCCAACAGTGGCATAAAATTTTCAAGAAGACCCAATGTGAGGCATTTCTTTTCCAGAAAAAGTACAATTAAATTCAGATAAAGGGAGTTATTGCTGAGACAAGTCTAAGCCTGACCAATGATGACACAGGACTTGCCACTCTCTATGAGAGGATTTGATTTTCTATAATGAATCTGCTGAGTCTCTAACATCACCCAAGCAAAAATCAGTAAAACCTACTGGTAAGAGAAATAGGGAGTCAAAAGAGATGCTGAGAATGCCAAGAGTATACTTTCTGGATTCATTTTCTCAGCACAAAAATTAGTCCAGCTTGGCAATGGATGGTGAACATTGGGCTCCGTTCGTTTGGGAAGAGGTGGCCTTGTCAAGTTCTAAAAGACAGACGTTCCCAAGGATTTACTTCCTAGAGATTACTATGCCCTAGCTGCCGAGCTATGTGTAAGTCCAGACCAAAGGCCTCTGTGTCACCTGGATGAGGGTTACGGTCGTTGTCCAAGAGACTAACTAAACCTTTGTGATCTTGTTTCCTCTACCATTGTTACCCTACAGCCTTGTTGTAAGGATACACATACCAGATGAGCAGGGTATTTTACCTTCAAAGATAGGCTGGAGAATGTGGCAAACAACTACACACTGGGGAGCCGTGACAAACAAGTGCACATCAGGGAGTGAGGAAACCTGTGTGTCCTGCCGACAGGAGGTTGGAATCAAATGATCAGGTGGTCCAGAGCCTGAGGAAGTGATTGGACTCTGGAGAAACCTCATCTGGTGGGATAATGGATGGAGGATGGACTTCACATGGTGGTAACAAGGAGGGCTACATGTGAAGTCCTAGCCTTGGGTTCAAACACCTACCTGCAGTGGATAGACAAGAAAGAAGAATGGACAAGACTTAAGGAGTAAACAATTGGGCCATTCTGGGTGATGGCGGAGCCAACATGCGATGTGATCACTCCTCTAAAACTGCACATACCTACCTGCAGGATTCGGTCCAGTCTGGGGCACTCTTGCTAAGACAGGCAACTCACAGGCGCTAACTGCTCTAGCAACATTGCTTAGGTCCTCTTGTGTCATTCCATAATGGCTTTTTGAAACAGGTACCATTCTTTAACTCATCTTACAAATGAGAAATGTTAACAGGAGAAATTGCAAATGGACACAGTGGCGTCCTAGGTCCATATTCCCAGCCAAGCATCTCTGAATAATTCAGAGTCCCAGGTCAGCTGTTATACTGAGCTGGGCTGGAAGCATAGAGAACAGCTGGTCTGAACCTTGCCGGTGGGATTGTAGGCCTATAAGCCAATTTCCCCTGAGGGTGGCTGAATGCTCTCTCAGCATCTATTGAGATGATTTTGTTTTCTTTAATATGTTGATATGGTAAATTACTATATTCTATTGCTGCAGTGACTAACCACCAAAAACTTAGAGGCTTAAAATACCATATGCAAGAGGGGACCCCCAAACCCAGAATTTATTTGTAAAAAATGGTGTATTATTCTTACATGTTTAAACTTTAGTGACCATAAGAAAGGGATTGGCAATAGTGGACTACTACCAGGGGGTGGTGGTGGGGTTACAGCATCAACAAGGGTACCTGATGTCAAACCAGGCAAAGTGGGGACCAACAGGAAGTCCAAACTTCACCTGTCCAATGTCCATGAGGTATACCTAATTTTGAATTGTACCCCACATCTTTTAAATAAAATATATATAAAAATAAAAAGATAAACTTTAGTCAACTTCAAAATTACTCTCCATTGGATGCAATACACTTATCAAGACACTTTTTCCTCCACTCAAAACAGTTTTTGAACTCGTCGATTTTGACCCCTTTTAGTGCTTCTGATGTTTTTCGTCTTCCCACTTTCACACCAGCAAAACATTTTCCCTCGAGGACTGCTTTCATCCAGGGAAACAAAAAAAAGGTGCTTGCAGCAAGATTGAGTAAGTAGGGAAAGTGGGGCACAGAAGTTATGCTGTTTTTTGGTCAAAAACCACTGAACACTCACTCAGCATGGTATAGGCAGGTATGCTGGTAAATCACCCATCATGAAATGGATAAATACATTGAACGAATCTCAAAAAAAAAAAAAATTCACTGAAGCCAAAACAGCCCATCACAACAACGCTAGCTGCTGCACTGATGCCAATGGGTTCCTAGAACACTTACCTAGTGGGGGAAGAGCCTGTACTACAAGGGACCTGCCCTTTAAAAGATAATTCTGGTTTTTTGGGGGTCTCCGTATTTATTATCGTCTAGTTCTGGAGACCAAAAACCAAGGCCTTAGCAGGTCTGTGTTCCTTCTGGAGGTTGTAGGAAAGAATTGTTTTCTTGTCTTTTCCAGTCTCTATAGGCCACCGGTATTCCTTGGCTCATGGGCCCTTACTCCATCTTTAAAACCAACAGTTTCATATTTTTAAATCTATCTCCCTCTTCCTCTCTCCCTTTATCCCTCCCCCCCTCCCCCGTTTCTGGTCTTAAATCTCCTTCTCTGACTCTGACCCTCTTCTCTCCTCTTGTAAGGATCTCTGTGATGACATTACTGGGTAGTATTTACCTCAGTAATGCAAGGATGGTTGAATATGTAATACAAGACAACATCGCAACGTCAACATCTTTAACAATCACATCTGCCATATAAGGTAACATATTTTTGCCATATAAGGTAACATATTCACAGGTTCCAGGGGCAGGCATGTTTGGGGGTGGGGGTGCACTGTTCAGCCTGCCACAGTTGCATCAGCACATTTTCTCATATTCAACCATCCTTGCATTACTGAGGTAAATACTACCCAGTCATAATGCTGCCCGTATTCGTATTTTAAATAATTGCTGAATTCAGATTGCTAATATCTTCATCAGCATCCTGACATTTAACTTTATAAGTGAGATTTCTTTCTTTGTTTAACAAATAGTTCCAGGACTTTGGGACTCATCAGGGATATAATAGACAAAGTTCCTGCCTTTACATTCTGGAGGGAGAGACAATAACTATGTAATGCTGTGTCCTAGGAAGAAAAGTGATGAGGAGAAAGAGTATATACATGATGGAATATTACGCAGCCATAAAGAAGGACAAAAATATGGACTTCACAGCAACTTGGATGGATTTGGAGCCTATCATACTCAGTGATCTATCACAGAAACAAAGAACTGAGTACCACATGTTCTCACTCATAAGTGAACCCTCAACGCCCATCATAATTCAACATGAAAGGGATTAGCAGTATCAGGGGACTGCCAGGGGAGGGGAAGGACACATAATAAGGGTACCTGATCCTAATCTGGGCAGTGAGGTCCAATGGGAGGCCCAAAACTCCACCTGTACCTAAACCACTTACGTACGTACTCCTGAATTGTACCCCACATCTTTAAAGTAAAACGAAACAAAATAAAATATTTTAAAAAGAGATGGAGAATGACTGCCTTCATAGATAGAGTGGTCGGGGCAGGCTGCTCTGAGGAGGGAGCATTTGGGCAGAGGCCAAAGAAATCGAGGCAAGAGTCCTCTTAGCATGCCTGGGTAGCTACCAGGGGACTGTACGGTCAGCAAGACAGAGAGGTGGCTGGGCTAGAGCGCCAAGGGCGAGCAGGACTTGGAGAGCAGGAGGGGTCTCTAAGCAGAGCAGTGATGTCACCTGACTTATACTTTCAATAGATCACCGTGGGCTGCAAGGAGAGAAACCCTATGGGTGCAAGAACAGCAACAGGGAGATGAGCTGGGAGGCTGCAGAAGGTTGGCCAACAATTTTCCTTTTCCTGAATGTGCTTGTCTGGTTTTGAGATCAACGTGATGCTAGTTTCGTAAAATGAGTTGGGGGACGTTTCCTCTGTTCATTTATTATGAAGGGGAGATGGTTTATAGGAGGACGAGAGAGCCTATTTATTATTTGAAGTTCTGGGAAAGCTCACCTGTAATGGCTGTGTCAGAGGCCTTTGGTGCGAGGAAAAATGTTTGACTCTGATTGAATTTATCCGAAAGATCCTTTCTGATTCATTCTGATTTTCTAAATTCATCATTTGCAATATATATTGCTACAAAATGATCAGTTTTCATTTAACATTGGGGTGTACTGCTTTACATCAAAGTATTCTTCTGATGTCAAAAATCTTAATTGTTGCTATGGTTATATTACCCTTTTTATGCCTAATAATTTTTTTGTGTGACTTCTCCCTCTTTTTCTCCTTCTATTTATTTTTCAGTCAGTCTTGCCAGACGTTTGTCTATTTAGGTTTACAAAGCAGATGTTGGCTTTGTGGAGTTCCTCTATTCTTTTAGTCTGTTTACTTCTTGCTGGTTTTATAAGTTTTTTCCTTCAGCTTTCTTTGAAATTATGCTGCTGTTCTTTTTCTAACTTGTTAAGCCAGTTTATGAATCTTTTTTTTTGACTCGGAGTCACACTCTGTTGCCCAGGCTGTAGTGCAGTGGCGTGATCACAGATCACTAAGCCTCAACTTCTCAGGCTCAGGTGATTCTTCTGCCTCAGCCTCCTGAGTAGCTGTGACTACGGGCACACACCACCACACCCAGCTAATTTTTTTTTTTTTTAAGAGACAAGTTCTCCCTATGTTGCTTAGGTTGGTTTTGAACTCCTGGGCTAGAGTGATCTTCCCACCTCGGCCTTCCGAAGTGCTGGGATTCCAAGCATAAGCCACCATGGCTGACCAGTTTATCAGTGTTTCATCTTTTCCCTTTTCAAATATATGCTGTGACATTTCCTCTAAGTAACGGTTTAGCCAAAACACCTAGATTCAGATGGTCTGCACTTTCATCATTTATTTTTTAATATTTCAATAGTATCAGCACAGTTTCCTATTGGACTCCTGTTTATGTAGAGTTGTGTGTTTAAATTCCTAAAATTGTGAGTTTGAGGACTCTGTTGAAGGAAGACTTTTTAGCTAGTTGATTAATCTCTGGGAGAAAGGTGCGAAACTGTCATGTGGATGTCTCAGCGCCTTCTGATCTTTAGACTGTCTTCCTCTCTTGAAGCTGTGTCGTTAAGTATGTGAGAGCTCAAACTGAAGCTTTCCATCCGTGTAAAATATCTCTATTGTCTCCTTTAATAGTCTTAACCATGCGTTCCATTTTTTCTGGTATTAATTTTACTACATCTGCTTTCTTTTTGTTTTCACTTGGCAGGGACATCTTTTTTTTTTTCATACCTTTACTTTTAACCTTTCCTTACGGAAATATGTATCTAGTAAATAGCCTATTGCTCTACATATTCGAGAAGACAGTTGGCTACTGTACGCTAGAAACTAGAAGTTTAGGATTTAAATTCTTGTGGGCTAAAGGGAGGTGCAAGCCCCTTCTTACAAATACAACCCAGATGGCAGGGGCCTCCCAGCCCTTGGGAGGGAAGTTGTTCATGACTTGAGCCTTAGACAGCTCTTCTTGGTTCCAGGGAGGCCAGTACGCTTGCTTGTTCTCTGTGCTACCCCATGCCCCCTCCACCAAAAACATCCCAGCGTCATCTCCCTCTGCTAGAAAACTCCACACCTTTTTAAAAATTCAGGTGAAGTTACATGATATAAAACAGCACAGCCATTTTTAAGTGTATAATTCAGTGGCATTAAGTACATTTCACAGTGTTGTGAAACTATCACCACCATCCAACTCCAGAACTTTTCATCACCTAAAAAGAAACGCTGAACTCATCAAATAATAACTCCCCAGGTCCCTCCTGCCCAGATAACCTCTATTCTACTTTCTGTCTCTATGAATTTGCCTATTCTAGGTACTTCCTATCAGTGAAGATATATAATAGTTGCCCTTTCGTATGGCTGTTCATTTAAAAAAATGTATTTTATGTTTCCTCACCAAACATGTAATAGGAGCTAACCTCACATGCTGCTGTAAAGGATGATACCTTGCGTTGTGTGATGCATTGCACCCTCTAAGAATTTTCTAATATGCCAACCTGTTTGAATCTCATAACAATCCTTTAAGGCAAGCGCAGCAGACGTTATTGCCCTAATGGGACTAAAGTCTAGAGAAGCTACTAGTGTTGTCTAAAGTCACACAGCAAGTGGCCAAATCAGGACAAGAAGCCAAAGTTGAAGATGATTTCTTTCCTCTTGGATCTTGTGATATTATGATATAAGTAGAAATATGTATTTGGTTTCTGACCCCTGGTTCTGGGTACACAGCTGCTTCAACCCTTAGAATCTCTAAAGTAGTAAGTATCTTTTTGTCTGCTAATGAAATAGCAGTGACTGGGGGCTCTTGTTTGACCTCAGGATGGGGGTTGATGACAAGATGAACCAACCCTGTGATTAGAGGGTTAGAACATTTAAGCCCATCCAACCTCATTGGAGGGGAAAGAGGCCATGGGTTGAGTTGATCACCAATGGCCAATAATGTAATCTATCATGCCTACACAATGAAACCTTGATAAAAACCCAAAAGGTCCAGGAGCGACGGTTCACGCCTGTAATCCCAGCACTTTGGGAGGTGGAGGCGAGAGGACTGCCTGAGCCCACGGGTTTGAGACCAACCTGGGCAACATGGCGAGACCTCGTCTCTACAGCAAATCAAAAAATTAGTAGGGCGTGCGCCTGTAGTTCCAGCTACTTGGAAGGCAGAGGCGGAAGGATTGCCTGAGCCCAGCAGGTTGAGGATGAGATGGCCGTGTACATGCCACTGCACTCCAGCCTGGGTGACAGAGTGGGACTCCAACTCACAAAAAAAACTACAAAAAGCCCAAAGGACAGGGTTTGGAGAGTGTCCAGATTGCTGAACACATGGAGGTTCCTGGAGGATGGAATGCCCAGGGAGGACATGGGTGCTCTGTGCCCTTCCTGCCGTTCCTCTCCCTATGCATGTCTTCCGTCTGGCTATTCCTCTGTATCCTTTGCAATACCCTTTAAAATAAATGGGTAAACCTAAGTAAAGCGTTTCCCTGAGTTCTGTGAGCTGCTCTAACAAATTAATCGAGCCTCAGTCAGGGGTTGCGGGAGCCCTGATTTATAGCCACTTGGTCAGAAGCCCAGGTCACAGCCTGGGACTTCCACCTGGCATCTGATGTGGGAGGCAGTCTTGTGGGACTGGACCCTCACCTGTGGGATCTGACGCTATCTCCAGGTAGATAGTGTCAGAATTGAACGGAATTTTAGGACATTTAGTTGGAGTCTGCTGGAGAGTAGCTCGGTGTTGGGGGTGGGGAGCCCACACATTTGGTGGCCGAGCATTGTGTTGGATGACTGTGTAAGAGAATAGGAAAAACATTTTGCTTTGTTTTTCTTCTATCTTCTACAGAAATCTAAGCATAAAATTCAAGTAATTACATTTCATATGAGCAATGAAATAATTATGTAGAAACCGGGAGAGTCGTTCTGGGGAGATCAGAACCCACTGGAAGCTCGTTGGAGGGAGACTGAGACCGGTGGGTCAGGGGTGGCATAACACACATCTGGTTTCCCATGCCATCTCCAGCCTCACTCCCCTGACGCCTGCCCTCCCTATAAGGCTTTTCTCCCAGTGGGAGAGTTTAGGATGCACAAGATGAGCTCTTCCAAAAAAAGTTGGGCATTTCTCCAGGAGCCAGAAAAATAAACCAGTGCTCAAACAGACTGGAAGACAATTTTGTTTCTCCAAGCTCTGAAATAATCAAGATCTCACTGTATACATGTTTGCAAACAAGAAGGAACAATAAGCGCACGCAACATGTAGAGTTTTATTTACAGTTCTATTGTGCAGGACAGTCATTTGTGAGGACTTGATTACAACTGTCACTCTGTGAAAATATTGTCGAGTCTGGGCCCTGCTTGGAAATGAAAGCTCGCCGACTTGTGAGGCCTGTCTTTCCTGTTGGGCACTAATGATTCTCATAAAGGGAGGTCAGTGTCAACAAAGAAAAGTCGACAACAGCAGAGTAAATAAGTCTATCACAAATGCATCTGCTAATTGATCCTCTGAGTTTGAGGGATATTTCGCTTTAATGTGACAGCTCCATGAACATGCATGTGTATTATAACTACACTTTCAAGGTTAAGACTGAGATTTGCTGTGATACAGAAACTCTAATTTTCTATTGATTCAAGTACATCAAAGACTAGGGAGAACCTTGGCAGACACAAAGGTGTTTATCAGTGAGGCTTCCCACCGTGTGTACACACACAGATAGTGAAGGCATCCCGCCAGCTATTGGATGCCCTTGTGGGAGAGGTCTTCAAGATAAATCCATATAGCCTGGGACCCCTCCCCTTGGGCCTTTCTGTCTCCCAGTCACTAAGGGTAGAACTAAATGGCAAGGGTTTTGGGCCATCAGGGCTACATACAATTTTTTCCAGCCTTCTCCATCTGCCAACGGAATCTTTCCTCCTGTTGATAATTGAGAGTCCGGTGCAGTAATAAAAATAACGTAGATTGCATCAAACACTCATTGAATGCTTCATATAGGGCAGCCACTATTTTTAAATGTTTTGCCCTTAGCAACTCAATTTTTGATTCTCACGATTCCAAATGACGCAGATGTTAGTCATTATCGTTCAGAGACACAGAGAAGATAATCACTTGTCACCTGTGCATAGTCTCACAGCGAGGTGGAAGGGAAGGAGCTCAGATCCAATTCCCTCTCCATACCCCCCCAAATCGTGGAATCCAGATGCTTCATCAATGAGCTGCACTGTCTGTCAGGTGAAGTACAGCACAGGCCAATTCCATTGGCGAGACTATTTACCTCTGGGCCATATGTGAGGAGAAAAATGTATTCTACTAAAATTACTCATGTGAAGAGAGAAACATTTAAACGGTGAAACAGAACACATTTTGGAGCCCTTTCGTAACTTCCAACTGCATTATATTTATATGTAGAATCTCTATTTTGTGTCACAATATGCTTATGCCAACCACATTGATTCAAAAGGTCAACACAGCGTACATCATATTTCTTGATCAGACAATGTTATTCCCATTACAGCTAATTTCTATATAGTGCTTCCCCCACCCAGTGCATTTTCATAGACGTTGTCTTATTGGAGCATTGAGCACTTGCTAAGTAAATATGTTAGTGACATGAACTTACATCAGATAGGACTGGCTATCAAGAAAGGCATTAAACCTAATAATAATAATAATAATATTAAAATATCTGCCATATTTTAAGCTTTCATCCTATAAGATTGTCCTGAAGACTTTTGTAAAATTTCATTTAAGCCTCACAAAATGCTGCCACCATGAGATAGTATGATTATTACCCTCCCTTCATTTTTTTTAAATGAAAGAAGAGAAAGAGGCTAAGAGAGATGAAAGAACTTGCCCCAGGTCATATAATGCTAATAAATGGATTTCCTGCAGTCACCTTGCTGACAGATGATGTGAGAAAGGAAATCTGTGACTTAATTATGCAGATTTTGTAAAGCAAAATGATGCTCAAAGATAAAGATTGTTCAAGAACAGTCTAATCAATTGTGATATCCAGGCTTTACAAACCACATCAATTCAAAAGATGAGCATTTCTTCATCAGACAATATTATTCTGATAATAGCTCAGGGTCATACAATGAACTTCTTACCAAAGGAAAATAATACTGTAACTTTTCATATAAATATACATAAAGAGATGCAGAAATCCTAAATACAAAATTAGGTGATTGAGACTTGCACAATATTAAAAGCTTAACACGCTAATCTGGGAATGCAAGGATAGTTTGGGATTAGGAAATCTATTATATAACTTATCATACTGTAAGAAAAATAAAAAAAGATATGATTCTCTGAATATATCTAGTCCCAGTAAACTGGGACTAGAAGAACATGCCTTTAAAATAGTAAACAAACATGATTGCTCACGCCTGTAATCCCAGCACTTTGGGAGGCCAAGGTGGGAGGATTGTTTGAGTCCAAGAGTTTGAGACCAGCCTGGGCAACATAGTGAGATCTCATCTCTACCAAAAAAAAAAATCAAAAATTTAGCTGGGTGTGGTGGTGCCACCTATAGCCCCAGCCTCTCAGGAGGCTGAGGCTGGAGGATCCCTTGAGCCCAGGAGTTTGAGGTGGTGGTGAGCTGTGATACCGCCACTGCATTCTGGCCTGGGTGACAGAGTGAGACCCTAAAAAATAGTAAAGGAGATCTGTCTCAGACTATCAACCAATATCACACTTATTTCTTAATGCTTTTCTGGAAACTGGAAGTCAGTGTAACAATACACACACAGAAAAAGATAGGAATACTAATAGGACTATTAGAAAGAAGATAAAGTGGTAATTATTTGCGGATATTATAGCTGTCTACCTGAAAAATCCAAGAGGATCAACTGATAAACTATTAGAACTTAAAAAAGAATCCAAGACGCTTGCTGTTCTTTAAAAAAACAAACAGTAGACAATATAATGGAAATAGCAAAGAACAGGACAAGATAGTTCCCAGAAAAAGAATTAAAAATGATATTTAAACCTATGGAAAGATGCTGAGTCATGTTCACAATAAATGAGAACACATGAAAACTACACCGAGAGATTGCATTTCACTTATCAGGCTTGCAAAGATTGAAATACTCAATACCACACTGAGATGAGAGTGTGGGATTCTCCTGAATTTTCTTTTGGGAGGTAAATCGGCACCACCTCTATGGAGGGCTCTATCAAAATTACAGATGTCTGTACCCTTTGACTTATTAATCCCTCGTCTAGGAATTTATCCTACAGATACACTCACAAGTGCGTGAAATAATATGTTTACGAAGTTATTATTGCTATGATTTGAAATAGCAAAAGGTTAGAAACATTCTAACAGTGGAATAATTAAATAGATGATAGTATCCACACTATGATGGAAAACATATTTGAAAAAAGGAAAAAAAAAAAGAGGAGACATTCTTAGGCGTTCTTAGGTGTTAATATGGGATGACCTTCAAGATACATTGTGAAGTGGTAAAAACAAGACACAGAAGAACTGTTATGACAATCGCAAGAAGAATACGTGTGTGTATGTGTGGGTGTGTATGCCTCATTTGTATGGAGTGTTTCTAAATGCCTAGATAAGAAACTTTGATTGTCTCCAGGGGTGGGAATCTTGGTGGGAGATTTTTACTCTATAATTTTTTCAAACTTTAAAAGTTTGAGCCATATAAAACCACGTAAACTTTTCAAAGTTAAATTAAAACATGAGGATCCAAAAAATGAAAATCTTTTTGCTAAACCACTATACACACTAACCCATTAGGGAATATATATTGGAGTAAGATCCTATTCACAATGGTTACGAATATAGAACAGAATACTGAGGTATAAATTTAACAAGAGACATACAGAACTACAAAATATATGACAGTTTCTATTTGGGTTGTAATATTTATCAAAAGCCTCCAAATTGTGCATAGCCTTTGACTCAATGATTTTACTTCTAGGATTTTATGCTAAGGAAACGGTCATAGAGGAGAATAAGGGTAAACTCATAAAAACGTTTATCGCAACCTTGCTTATAAAGGCGATAGACTGGAAACACACTAAGTGCACAATGATAGGACCGAAGCAGTTGATTAAATCAATTATGCTACGCACGCGTATTGGACACACACTGGCATGCCTCCTCAAAATCCCTAGACAGCCTCTTTCTCACTGTCATTTGAGTGCCACGTCCTACATGCACACAGTCACCTTTATTACCACAAGTCAGGGATTCTGAGCAAACAACAAGGGACTGGATGACACAACTCTGTTGTGTGGAAGAGTTGGAAAGTTTCCTGGAGGGGAGGAACGTTTCCTCAACTCTCCCAGGGTTCCTGACTAGGTCTGAAAATCAAACGAACAAAGGCAGATGAACAGAAGAAATGCAAACACATCTGTGCAGGAAAAGTTTTGTGCGACATGGGAGCCTTCAGAAGGAGATGAAGACCCAACGGCCTAAGCAAATCTCTGGTTTTTTTAATGCTAAATCTGATGAAAGAAGTGGATAGTTCTGGGGAAACATGACTGGACAAAAAGGGTGGATCGGGAGCCCAGCAAGGCCTGTTTGTTCAGATTCTTATCTCTGTCTGTAAGATATTTCTTCCCCCATATGTATAAGGCAGGACACCTGTCACATGAACCCTCTCAGGAGGAAAGAAAAGAGGTCAGAGAGTGGCCTTCCCAGGTTTTATGGCTAGCTTTGAGTCAGAAGAGTTCTAGTTTCTACCCTCAACTTTAGAGGAAAAGAATTCTGATTTCCATGACAGGCCTTGGGGCAAAAGGAGGGCTGGAGAAGCTTCCAGAGACCTTGCTTCTAGCTCGTTTCAGTCCCCTTCAGTCTGAAGCCCTTAGCACGCCAAGGTGCTATACCTTGGGATGTCATATTCTGAGAGTCTTCCCTACAGGGGTGACCCTTGACCTGTTGAAAGTGGGAGACAGAGAAACTGAGGCCCTCCCTCCTCTCCAGGATCTAGTCCGTGGGTGGCTCCTCCTCATAACCCTTCTGAGGAAGTACCCGATGCCAGGGGAAAATGCTGGTTGACTGACCTGTGAGATCCTAGCCAGCATGGTGGCTCATCACCCAGTACTGGTGTTTCTCCTCATATTTTTCTTTCCTTGTCTTCCCAAGGCGTCTGTCCAGAGTTTGCACCTCCCAAGTAAAGTATCAGCACTTTGCTCCTTACCTAAGGTTGTCTTTTCTAGTGAACCTGTTTAAGACAGTATTCTAAGTCTTTTTTTTTTTGAGTTGGGGGTCTCACTCGCCACAACGCCCAGTTAATTTTTTGATTTATTGTAGAGACGAGGTCTCACCAAGTTGCCCAGGCTGGTCTTGAACCCCTGGGCTCAGGCAATCCTCTCCCCTCTGCCTTCCAAGGTGTTGGGATTACAGGCATGAGCCACCATGCCCAGCCTAAGAGATTATTTTCAATAATATTGAAGACTGTTTTGTGACACAAAGAAACATTCATGTTGAGTGTGTAAAACTGCAAATGTTCAAAACAATATCAACATGTGCATGAGACTGCTCAGGCAACTATAACAAAATACTGCAGTATACTGAGTGGCTTAAATAACAGAAGTTTATTTTCTCACATTTCTGGAGGCTGGAGGTCAGGGTTGGTTTCTGTGGAGGTCTCCCTTTGGCTTGTAGACTGCTGCCTCCTTGCTATGTATGTCCTTACAGGTCTTTCCTCTGCACATCCAAGGAGAAGGACTTGGAGACAACTCTGGTATCTCTTGTTCTTTTTTTTGAGTCAGGGTCTCACTCTGTCGTCCAGGCTGGAGTGCAGTGGCACGCTCACGGCCACCACAGCGTTGACCTGCTGAGCTCAGGCGATCCTTCCACCTCAGCCTTCCAAGTAGCTGGAACTACAGGCTGTGCTACCATGCCTGGCTTATCTTTTTTTTTAATTGTAGAGACGAGGTCTCACCAAGTTGTCCAGGCTGGTCTTGAAACCCTGAGCTCAGGCAATCCTCTTGTTTCAGCCTCCCAAAGTGCTGGGATTACAGATCTGAGCCACCGTTCCCAGCCTTTTTCCTCTTCTTATAAACACACTAGACCTATTGAATTAGGGTCCCATCCTTATGACCTCTTTTAACCCTTAATACCTCTCTAAAGGTCCTATCACCAAATATAGTCACATTTTTTTGGTAGAGAAAAGGTGTCACTCTGTTACCCAGGCTTGAACTCCTGGCCTCAAGTGATCCTTCCATCTTGGTCTCCCAAAATGCTGGGATTACAGGCAGGAACCACCACGCCTGGCCACACTTCAGTTTATAACAATGTTTCCATTCTTGTAAAGAACACTAATATAATATTTAGAAAAAAGTATACCATCATATTAAGGGTTGTTAACGTTGGAGGTAGGACTGTGAAGTATACTTTTTTGTACTTTTATTTCTTAATTATCTCCATTTATTAAACAACCTATGTATATCAGCTATCGATTGCTGCGTTACAAACCAACTCAAAACTTAGTGGGTTCAAACAACAGTCATTTTATTTGTTGGCAGTCTTTTTGGTCAGTCCCTTGAGGACTGGGCAGTACTTTAGTAGGTCTTGCCTGGAGTCACTCAGGTGGGCCCAGCGGTCTCCTAGCTTTTTGGGGGCTGTTCAGTCCAAGATGGCTGGCAGTTGGTAGCCAGGGAGTGGGGGGAAGGGAGATGAACTTTCTGGAACCCTGGATGGGAGATGTGGTGAAGTCATGGTATGAAAAGGCTAGCATACAGGATGGGAAGGATTATGGAACTCTTTGTAAATGATCTACCATACCATTTCACAAAAATTTTTTGAAGTTTTTTCTAGTCTCTGTATCTATATTGAGGCAATAATAATGGCTAACACTTATATATTGATTATTCTGGGCCAAACTCAAGATGCTATTTGAACTCGAAAGAAAAAATTTTAAAGTATTAGATAAATCCTACAGTGTGTGTGTGTGTGTGTGTGTGTGTGTGTGTGTATGTGTGAGAGAGAGAGAGAGAGAGAGAGAAACCAAAATGAATTGGATCTTTGCTGTGGTCTGAATGTATTCCTTAAAGTTCATATGTTGAATTGCTATTGCCAGTTTGATTGCATTAGGATGTGGGGGTCTTTAGGAGGTAATTAAGTTATGAGGGCTTGCTCCTCATCAATGAGATAATGCCTTGTCAAAGAGGCTCCGTGTCGCATTTGGCCTTGTTGTTCTTATATCCCTTCCACCTTGTGAGGACACAACATTCATTCCCTCCAGAAGATGCAGACACAGGTGCCATCTTGAAAACAGAGACCATGCCCTCACCAGTCATGGAACTTGCCAGCACTTTGATCTTGAATGTCCAGCCTCCAGAACTGTGATGAATACATTTTTTGTTGTTTATAAATTACCCAGTCTCAGGTATTTTGTTATAGCACCAAACAGACTAAGATCCTCTTCCTTTCCACCAGTTGGAATGAATGAAATGCACAACATACGTCTTGGAGAAAGAAAACTTCTTCAATTTAGCTGGTTGCTGGACAGATTGTCAGATTTGTGCTAGTGATTAGAAGAATAAATTTCTCACAATTCTGCAATTAAAACCCTACCGGTTTTCCATTTCTGATTATGTGGCAGGATAGGAACTATCTCCCTGTAGCATAATATTATTAGATTAGCAAGAAGATGTCTAACATGAATCAGTGACTTTCTTGAGAAATAATTAGCTACCTAAGTGGAATAGATCTCCACAGAATACAACTATATCTATTTTATAACATTTAAATTTGGAGTCTTAATTATCCGGTGAAAAATTGTCACTTTAGCACTTTTGTTCATTTGGCTATATATTGACATTATTAAAATGCTTTCCTGGTCTTTATGCAAATTGCTTTTTTAAAAAAACCAATTGATCTCTTAGCAACCCAAAGTGAAATAAGCACTGAAAAAAGTCATCTCAAGAAGACTTTGGGCTCTTAATCCAAGTAAATTCCTGAGGTTTATTTGTTGACTGTGTGAATGAACAAATGACGGATGGATGCCTATAGGTGTATGCAGCTGAATCACTCACTAAACTAAACTTTTAAGAAGCCAATTAAGTAAAGTTCACCCAAATTAACAGTAAAAATTTGGTGTACTGGGATACCAATTTACATCTGTAAGCGTACACTCAGTAGAACAGAAGAACCAAACTGAAAGTTATGTATGTACATTCGAAAGACATGCCCATGCTCTAGAGACTGGGGGATTTGCTTTCTCGTTTTAGGCAGGCTCCTTTGGGTGGGAGGATGGGCAGTTTCCTACCCCCCCAAGAATGTACCCATCTCGTGGTACCTAGGGATACCCCTCTTGGACTCACTCACATCCATGGGAGCTCAGAGAAGGTAAAGAGATCACCACTCCACAGCTCCCAAGTGACCCTTTCCCTCGAAGCCCCTAGTGTTACAGTAACTTGCTCACCTGTTCTATTTCAGGATTATTTGAGAATGACGGGAACCAATTCAATCACAAAAGCTTAGACAAAAAAGGGAACTTTTAGGTTCGGACAACTCCTCCCCATCCCCCTGAAACTGGCTTTGGGGATGACCCATAGCCAGGCCATTCCTGGTTGGTTTGGATGTCCCGAAAACTGAGACTGAGACAAGTGTTTGAGTTCAGTAGTTTACTTAAAAATTGTTTCCAGAAATTCCAAGTAAGGATGTGGGAGGAAAATGGGACAGAAAACCGAGAAAAGCCACAAGGATGTGCCTGAGAGATAGATGAGTTATTGCCGTGGACAACAGGGCCTTTCTGGCAGGAATCCTATGAGAAACCATTGGCTCGGCCTCCAAATGTTCCCGGTGCTGGGAAGAGGAGGCCAGGGTGTTTATCCATCAAATCCCTTCCCCTACAGGTTAGGGGATGCCCTGGGAACCTAAGCTTTCCTGTTTGGATTGTGCCTGGTTGCATCGGGCCCAGAACAAGGCTGCAGCAAGTACTCAGGCGGAGAAGAAAGATGCGGGGACTTGAGGTAGGGAGCTGTCCCCAGCCTGCTGCTACCTGAGAACTCAGGCGGGCAGGGGCTGCAGAGCAAGAACCAAGGCCTTCTGCTCTGGGCACAAACGCCCTTGGGACCCTCTGTATCTCCTATGTCTGTCTCTGCTGACTGTCTCACTCTCTGACAGCAGAGGGGCTTTCTTTAGAGAACTCCTTCTCAAGCCTCTTTGGGCTGAGGTCTTTATGTGCTGTAAGGGGCTCTTCCTTCCACTCCAGCTAAGAAAGGACCAGGGAAGGACTCTGATGCCTGGTTGGGTCAGGTGACCATCCCTGGACCAATCACAGTAATCAGGGTGATGGAGAGTTGCGATTGGATCATTTGTCCACTCCTGGTCAGAGGTGGGGTCTGTAACCAGAAGTGGAAAGGTGAGGCCAGAAGAAGTTGCAACTTTCTAGACATCAGGCTTTGGCCAGGACCAGCTAGCCAACCTGGTAGGCTTCAGTGATGTCGACTCTTGGTGAAGAAAGTTTGAGGTCTCCATCCTTTTCCTCTCTGAAGCTTCTAGGCTTCAAGGTTAAGCTTTCTCTTTTTTCCCTCCTGGCAGTCTTCAAACTCAAGGATTCCCCTCCTCCCCTTCTCCCCTCCAGGCACTGGAACAGTTAGAAAGGCAATTAAATCTCATAATCCCTATCTAACTGGGTGTGTTTTATGGCTCTCTGGGAAAACTCCCTTCTTCCATTTGTCAGACATGCATAAAATTTGGAGTCAAGGTTTTGACAAAGGCTACTACTACAAAAGAGCAAACGGAGAATTTTTAAAATATTTTTCACCCCTTAGGGCAATTGCCATTTTAGTTAGATTCATGCTTTTTGCTTTCCCATGCTAGAAATAAGACTTTCACTTGCCTGACCTTAATGAATGTTAAGGGTATCCTTTCACAACCCAAGACAAGTCTATTGTGCAGGAAGATCATGGTCAAAACGAAACAAAACAAAACAAAAAACCAACAAACCAACAATCATTGACTGGAAGGAAACTGGTACTCCAAAATATCATCCTCCTGTCTAATAATACAGAACATGTCTTTTCAGAATTGAATGTGCATTCCTTCTTTCATTCAACTAATGCTTATTAAGTACCCAGCAATGTTGACTGAGTTCAACAACATTCCTACCTTCAGGAAGCTTCTTTTGAGTCACGGAGACAGAAGATGGGCATGCAGGAATGGCAAAACATGTTTCCTTCCAAGAGTGAATGTGACAGAAATGAACTAAAACAGGAGATATTCAGGGAAGACTCACTGGAGGAAGGTGCTTTTGAGTCAAGATCTGAATAATCAGGAATCCTTTGTCTGATGAGTTGAGAGGGGAAGCTCAAAGAGAGGTATGCCCCTGCGCCAAGGCCTCGAGGCGGGAACCAGTCTGGGGTGTCCAGACATTTGAAAGGAGGCATGGGTGATGGGGACACAGCACGTGGAGACAGAGAGATAGGGATGGGTCACAGGGGAAGTCCTTCAGCAGGGCTGTGAAGGGGGATTTTGGCCTCAGTGCAACAGCAAGCCCTTGGTGGGCTTTGAGATGGGGCATGGCACATGTGGGTTTGGTTTTTGGAGGGTCACCCTTACTCTTGTGGAGACAATGGGTAGGGGGCTCATAGTAGTTCAGGCACTAGAGGGGCATGGTCTGGCTGTAGCAAAGAAGATTCTAGAAGAAGAACCAGCAGCATGTTTATGGACTGAATAGAGAGGGTAAGAAAGGAGAAGAAGATAAAAGGCAGGTACCCCACCTTTCCTTGGCTGTGTTCTTCAAGGACAGCAGAGCCTGCTTAAGGCTGGATAAGCCCGGAGCCGAATGGAATGTCTTTCCTGAGTCACTGGGAATACCTGGGTCCTGTCCGTGTTATCTGGGGGAAAAGTCAGAGAACGACAGAAAATTTAGTTCTGTTAACTGAAGACAATTTAATTCCAGTTGAAATGTCATTTCTGTGCCAACAAACAAGCTCTACTCAATCACGATCCTTGTGTGACCCAGGGATTTATTTTCATCGTCCATAGTAGTCAAGTTGAGCTGAACCAGAATTCGATTTTGATGTGAATTTCAATTAAGCAGTTCAGAGCCTGTGGGTTTGGAGCCACGCATTATCAGCGGCTCTCAGAATAGCATCCTTTCCTCACCTGAAGCAGGAAGTGCTTTTGGAAAACCCTGCTATCATTCACGACCCCCAGCAAATCCACGGCTTCTCTGGGAAGTTGCTCTTTTTCCTGCAGTGGGCTGTGGTGGGAGACAGCCACACTCCACTGGTGTTCAAGGCTGTTCAGTAGACTTGGCTATTTAAAAAATCAGGAAAAATGCATTGCATGATTAACGGCTATAACGCTGATGAATATGGTCGTTTCCAAAGCACTCTCACATAGAATGCACCATTTGTTTACCTCAGCAGACGTGAGGGACATTGAGACCGGCCCTTTGAATCCTTGTTTTTTCTCTTTGCTCAAATTCCCTCCAAACCAAAACAGCCAGTGCTCCTTCCAGCGATTCATGCAGTCTGCAAATTTTTCTGCCAAAGAGCTGAGTGGGAAAGGAAGTGAATTGTGCAGGGAACAGAGTCGAGGGAAATAACACGAGAAAATCCTTCTGTTATAATTTTAAGTAAAATAGGCAGGAACCAAAATTGTCTATACGATATGGCAGGACTATATTAAACACGTAAATGCGCCTAGAAAAGAAAGACTTGGAGGAAATACTCCATAGTGCTCATTACAGTTGTTCGGAGCTGACAGGATTATGGGGGATGTTTTTACTCCACATTTTTGTTATCTTATTTAAAATAATGCATCTTTGTAGCAGGTATTTACCGTTTCGTCCATTCAGAAGAGCACCTGGGACCTTTCGGGAACTTTCCTTCCCCGCTTCAACCCTGAGCTGCTGCCGTGGGTTGCCTGTCACCGCACCCCACCACTCTGGTTGGAGGAATGGACACACATATGACCTGGATTGAGCTAGTGAGGGTCCTATTCCCCGGCCCCATTCCCCAGCCCCAGATCAGGGATGGGCATAGGACTCAAGCCAGGTCACACTATATATCCTTCCCCTAGATTCTCTTTAAGCTTGAGCAGAGAGCACAAGGCTCCTTTTCTCTCTGGCTGGGGAACTACAAGGATTTAAGCATGAAGCTGTGCAAGGTTAAATTTCCCCCTTCCTCAAGGGAAGCATGATGTCAACAGAACACCAGGAAAGCCAGACAAAAGACGGGGAGCCCTATGAGTCTGTGAGTACCCAATCAGTATCTCCTTCGGGCCTGGGAACTAAAAAAATCCCTCCTTGTAGCTCGAGCCCTTTGGAGGCGGGTGTCTGTCACTTGCACCCAGAACTCTGACTCATAGAATGTGTATTATTTGGGAAGGAATAGATCTTTACTCTTGGCCTGGTGGCTTAGTACTCACCAGTATTTATTCACAATCTCCTCTGAAGAGTAAATTCACAGCTATCTGGAGAAATCCTCTCATTCTGCTTGCCTTTAGGGTATCAGGTATTATAGGACTGTCTCCCTGGCAGGAAGAATGATCTGTCTAATCGTCTGTCCTTTTTGTTTGTTTTCTGAAGCCGGTGAGATGATGTTTGTCCTGTTATTTCATTCTCAGAGTAAATATATAAATCCTAAAATCAGCTGGATCCACTCTGCCCCTGACAAACCATCTTTTGGAGTTGTTTGAGAGCAGCTCAAAGGGGGCACCCTGATCAGAAACTCCCAAGGGTAACTACATCTGATAGACAAGAAGTTTACTCAGTTTCATCCGTATAGACACCGTGAGTCCTCTACAGAACAAAACACAGCTTTTTGCATGTGCCGTGCCCATCCCGTGTAGCCATGGCATTTCTTAACTTTGCACTGTCTTGACCTCCCTCAGGCTGGGCTATCCAGGAGTTGGGGGAAAAGGAAGAACCCAGAGGAGCTGAGGAACACTGACCTGATGTGGATGAAGACTTGCCCGGGAAAGAGGTGTGCAGGCCTAGGCTCCATGGAAGTTGGATATGCTGTGGGGATGACAGAGGTTCTTTCGTCGTCATCCAAGCCTCAGGGACCATCTCTTAGCACTGTGGCTCTAAGAGCTGAAGGGTTGGAGCCACAGAGATCAGGAGCTGCCCATGTTGGAGGGTGACTCTTATTTAGCAGGGGGTTCATTGGTTAAGGCAGAAAAACTGAGGTATCAGTCTGTTCATTAATTCTTCTGCCCATTCATCTGTCCATCCACCCATTCGTCTGTCTGTCCATTTGTCCATCCATCCATCCATCCATCCATCCATCCATCCATCCATCCATCCATCCATCCATTCATCCGTCCATCTGTAAACATATTCTGAACATTAGCTACAAGCCAGGCACTGGCAATATAACACCAAATAAGACATAAGGCCCCTGACCTCAAAGAACTCGCCCTCGAGTCATGGACAAAAAGACAAAGAAGCCACAAATGTATGACAGGGAAAGAGATTCCCGTAGCAGGTGGTCAACCCATCGAGGGACTTAGGCAGAGATGGCATCTGACCCAAAATCTTGAAGGAGGCTTGGGAGTTAGGGAGGAGGGAATGAAGTCGGGGAGGCATGGAGAAAGCAGGAAAGACATTCCTGGCCGAGAAAACAGTTTGTTCAGCGTGTTCAGGAAGGTTGGGGCATAGAGTGTGAGCGGAGAAGTCACCAGAGATTGGGCGAGAGGGGTGGAAAAGCCTCACCTTGGAAGGCCCGTAGGCTGGATTGAACAGTGTGGTCTTCACCGCAGGAGCAGTGGGGTGAAATCAAAGGTTTTTCGGCCAAGAAGGGTTCCGTTTAGGTCTGGGTTTAAGAGCAATTCTGGCTGCTACGTACAAAAGGAAATGAAGGAAGTGAGACTGCAGAGCCACTGGGTTGGGGAGCTCACCTGTCCCTCACTCCTCTCTCTCTACCTGTCACTGCCCTCGCCCCATCTAATTCCAGAGCCGAATCCTCCACGTGGGAGAAATCTTCACTACCGAGAAGCAGTGGCCATATGGGTGTTGCTCCCTGCTCTGTGCCCACAACCAAGCACTGCCTGGCACATACTAGGTGGACGATCAATATCTGTTCAACAAACTAGTGACCCTATGAATAAAGCTGTAGAAACCCATGTCCTGGTTTATATCCCGGCACTGTCCATTTCTAGCTATGAGACCTGAGTCAAGCTGCCAGATCTTTCTGTGCCTTTGCTTCCTGCAAAATAGTGGCAATGATTTTATTTGTCTTGAAGACTTGGGGGGAGGATTGAGTTACCTAACACACATGAAGCACATGACATGACACCCAGTGACTATTACTACTCTTGTGCTGTGGTAGGTCCCAAGTCAGGTGCTGGGAGCAGAAGCCCCTTCTCTCAGTCAGGGCCAGCACAGTCAGGGTTGGGTGAGGGAAGGAGATGGGAGCCCAAATAACGGCCCCTCAAAAATACCACATCCTAATCCCAAGAGCCTGTGAACATGCTCCATCGCATGGCGATGAAGTTCGGAAGTGGAATTAAGGTTGCTAATCAGTTGACCTTGAGATGGGGAGAGTCTCCCAGATTATCCAGGCGGTCCCAATGTCATCATGAAGGTTCTTATAAGTAGAAGGGAGAGGCAGGAAAGAGCCAGAGTGACTCTTTTTTTTTTCGAATTGGAGTCTCACTCTGTCACCCAGACTGGAGTGCAGTGGCCGCTCCCGACCACCGCAGCCTTGACCTGCTGGGCTCCGGCGACCCTTCCGCCTCAACCTTCCGAGTAGCCGGGATTACAGGCATGCGCTACCACGCCCGGCTGATTTTTTGATTTATTGTAGAGATGAAGTCTCGCCTGCCCAGGCGGGTCTCGAACCCGCGGGCTCAGGCAATCTACTCATCTCAGCCTCCCAAGGCGCGTGATTACAGGCTGAGCCACCGAGCCCTACTCAGAGTGACTCCATGTAAGAGATTCAACCTACCATTGCCAGCTTTGAAGATAGAGAGAGGGGATTCCACAGCTAATGAGGAATGAGGCAACTTCTTGAAGCCTGAAAAGGGAAGAAAACAGGTTCACCCTAGATACCCTAGATGCCCTAGAAGGAAGCACCCCTGCCCACACCTTGAGTTCAGCTCAGAGAGGCCGATTTTGAAATTCTGCCCTCCAGAACTGTGAGATATTAAATGTGTATTGTTTAAAGTTTAGGATTATTTGTTGCAGCATCAGCAGGTATCTAATAAGAGAAGGTCCAGCCCTGTAGACATGGGGAGTCAGGGCATTGTCGTGATGCCAAGGCGCCACTGAAAGCTGGCTGCAGACCCCGCCTTGGGGAAAGTTTGGAAAGCCACTCCTCTCCATGAAAGCCAGGGCCTTTGGTGGGTACTGTCAGTTACCAGACTTTAAGCGTGTAACCACAGTTCTCACGCCTGTAATCTCAGCACTTTGGAAGGCCGAGGCGGGAGGATTGCTTGAGTCCAGGAATTTGAGACCAGCCTAGCTAACACTGCGAGACCATGTCTGTACAAAAAATAATAATGAGCCAAATAATAAACAGTTCCAGCTTTTGGGAGGCTGAGGGGAAAGGATTGCCTGAGCCCAGGAGGTGGAGGAAGCAGTGAGCCACGATTGTGCCACTGTACTTCTGCCTGAACACCAGAGTAAGAATGACTCAAAAATAAAATAACATAAACGAATTGAAAATTATTTTCATGTAGTTCCTCTTTAGTTATTCAATTATTTTTCTTTCCTTGTCCTAGCTTCTGTATATTTAATTGGAATGCTACCACTTTTACATGTATTTCCTTTTGACTAAAGAAACTCACTTTCTTGAAAATTTTGACATTCATTTTTTTTTTTTTGAGTTGGAGTCTCACTTTGTCGCCCAGACTGGAGTGCAGTGGCTGCTCCCGGCCACCGCAGCCTCCACCTGCTGGGCTCCGGCGATCCTTCCGCCTCAGCCTTCCGAGTAGCCGGAATTACAGGCATGCCTACCATGCCCGGCTGATTTTTTGATTGATTGTAGAGATGAGGTCTCACCAAGTTGCCCAGGCGGGTCTTGAACCTGCGGGCTCAGGCAATCCACTCACCTCAGCTTCCCAAAGGCGCGGGATTACAGGCTGAGCCACCGAGCCCGGCTTGACATTCATTTTTAACATTTAAAAATGTAACACTTAAAAATGAAGTAGCCACACAAATTATTTTTCTTTTAGAAGCTTCTCATCATATTGAGAGCAAACAATATATACCAAACAACGATGGATAATACAAACTCAAAATTAACTTTATTTTCTACTCATTTACTTTTTGGGTGGATTTTTTGTGATTTTGCTGAACTCTTCTCATATCTTAAGTTAGATCTAATTGTTCTAACAGCGTTTAGTTGGCATATGCTGAGAGAGGTTGTAAGGTCAAATTTGATGCAATATTTCATTTAACGGGGGCCTCCTTGGGTAGATCTAGAAAATATCCTTTATTCTTGCTTAATAGTTCTGAAAGTTGCATCACTATGGGTCAAGTTGAGACCATGTATCCTACCAGCAAATTCAAACTATGAGCTATACATAGGAAGATTTCGAATATTTGGCCAAAATTCTGGCCCATATACTTTTCCTTTACAAACTCTGTTCATGGCATTTTCTCAGATTTACCCTCAACAATCTTTTAACTCAATGTCTAAAATTGAAAGTTACCTTTCCAGTTTCTCACTTACATCAAAACTTGTACTTGGTGTGAAGACAATGTAATATGTTCTTGTTTTTCTTCTTCCACAATACATATGATAAATGTTAGTCGTTCAACATGACTTTTTTTCCTGGTACCATCTAGTTGCATTGAGTAATATTTACTTATGTTTGTATGTTATGTATGATTTATTCTCTCACTCTATTACCTACTAAATTAGTAATCTCATTTTGAATTATTCATCCCAGATAGTGATTGTTTTATTACTTTTATCCATCTTACATTTTTGGCTATTGGAGCATAAAAATTGGAATTATTTCTATCAAGCCTAGACTTTTTTATTGCTTTCTGTAAATATTGTGCTTGTTAGTACCAAGAAAAATACTATTACTTTTGGCAAAATATTGTACCCAAAATATATTTTTTTCAGAAAGTCACAACAGTGTTCTAAACTAGTGTTTACTTATTATTGTTGAACACCATTGGTGGCCTGCTATTTATTTAAAAATTTCTGGTATTTGCATGCCTGCATGTCTACATGTCTGTGAGTGATGTTTTGTGTTATGTTACTTAATTTTTAATATTAATTAAAATTATTAT
Source organism: Carlito syrichta (assembly GCF_000164805.1). Classification (NCBI taxonomy): domain Eukaryota; kingdom Metazoa; phylum Chordata; class Mammalia; order Primates; family Tarsiidae; genus Carlito; species Carlito syrichta. The sequence continues at coordinate 40,864 of NW_007247275.1, read as the reverse complement.
TTTAATTAAAATTAGATATTTTTGATCAAAAACAACTTATTTGGCCATTATGGATTTTTGAAAATTGGTGTGAATCATTTAACACATGTAACAAAATATGATCTTTTGCCTTGAAATATACAAACCTGCTTCTAGAGGTTCTTTTTCCATTGGAAAGAATGTTGGTTTGAAATGAAATACTAAGTTTTCTGCCGTGCTCATCCAATGAAAAGCTGCATTTGCTCAAGGTAATTAATTAGTCATTTGTATAGTTTACGTTTTGCTAGAAATGTCTCATGCTGTCAGGAGGAGGAGGCGCTATGTTTAGGGTCATCTTAAGTGAGTGAAGCTTTAGAGAATTCATCTTTCTCCTTCAGTTTGCCGACTCCATGAATGGATATTTCTTCATCTCCTAATGGACAGGTTGGAGTTGCACTTGCTGCTTCCGAGTTGTAAATTTGTTATGAACAGTCCTCTTATTTATTCTCATTGCTTTGATCACGAATTACATATTCATGTAGTAAAGGCTGTGAGGTCCCAGGGACTTCATCTGACCTCTTGAAGTTGTAAATTTGATGAGAATAATTTGCTTGCTTGTTTCCCTTGGTTTAATCTGTGGTTAAAACTTTATTAAATATGGAATCTGTAATGTCTTATTAGCAAATTTTCTGTGTGTCATTCCTTAACACCTTCTCCCTTTTATTGTTTTTAGCTTTAAAAATGTAGGCAAACCATTTATTTGAAAGAATTCTGTTTCCTTTCAGTTTTTTCTTTTCTGAGTTCCACTTTCTAGTTTTATTACCTTGATCTTGCCTTGACCTCATTCTGATATAAAGATTAAAAAAAATGTAGTTGTATTTTAAGTAAAGACAAGTTAAATATATTTGTATCAAAAAGCAAATGAAAACAAATGTGACAAGTTTAAAAGTCAACGTTTTTCCCTGAATTGTACCCCACATCTTAAAATAAAATTTTTTTAGGCGGGCCCGGTGGCTCAGCCTGTCATCCCGCGCCTTTGGGAGGCTGAGGTGAGTGGATTGCCTGAGCCCGCGGGTTCGAGACCCGCCTGGGCACCTTGGTGAGACCTCATCTCTACAATCAATCAAAAAATCAGCCGGGCGTGGCAGCGTATGCCTGTAATTCCGGCTACTGGGAAGGCTGAGGCGGAAGGATCGCTGGAGCCCAGCAGGTTGAGGCTGCGGTGGCCGGGAGCGGCCACTGCACTCCAGTCTGGGCGACAGAGTGAGACTCCAACTCAAAACAAAAAAAAAAAAAAATTTTTTTTTAATCCAATGTTTTTTGTATGTTCAAGAGTTACATTTAAAAAATATTTAAAAGATTTTATTAAAATATTAAAATTTTAAAAATAGAAAGCCTCATTAACAAATATAAAAAAGCAACATATAAAAAAGATATTTTTATTTAATTTTTAAAATTTAACTTTATCTTATTAAATAGTTTTCAAAAGTAGGACTACTTTCAATTCTAGCATTCAATGGCCATCTAGTTGCAAACATGGAAGTTGGTACCAGGTCTCACGCATGTGATATCCAGACCCACATATATATAAATTCAAGAGTATTATGAATTATTTAACAACTGCAAAATATTCTTTAGATGTCAGATGCAACTGTTGCAAATGATACACTAATTCTTCAGTACCTCTGGGCCAAAAATATGAGACGATTCAAGAAAATGGACTCAGCACCATAGAGAAAGAACGCTTCATTATGCAAGAATCTATTGTGTTTGCCTTATCTAGGAGGATAGAGTTGACAAGGTAATTAATTAGTCATTTGTCTTACCTAAGCATTTCTGCTGTTTAAGTCATCCCTGATTCTGCAGAAGTGTCTGTTTCTGACATGTGCAGGCACAACCCATAAACCTTCCTGGCATTCAGGGCTCACTTTACTTTTTGTTTCAATGTATAGGGCAAGAGATGTAAAGAAATGTTCCCCAGGGATCCGAGCTATGTTATTCGCCTGAGCGAATGTTTAGGGTTGCAGGTGGCACAATGCCAGCATTACCTGTCAGATCCGAAGTGACAGAGGCATAGACGTGTTCTTTAAAACATTCATCATGTATATCTGTGGTATGCAGAGCCCTTGGAAATTCAGAACCCAGGACAGAGTCTCATCTTGCTAGGAACTAAAGGTAGTCCAGAGCTTTAAGTATTTTTAAACAGCGTGGATGGAGAGATTTAGGAAGTAAGGTTTTCAGTCCATCTGTCCATCCATTTATTCAAACAAAACGATTTTTTTAAATACCTCCCATGTACTAGGTACTATGCTAGGTGCTAGGGTCACAGACTGGGGGCATTGAGAGCCCTTTCTTTAGAAGAAAGTGGGGAAGGTTATACTGGACGGGCAATATTGGAGCTGGTCTTGAAGGCTCAGAGATCACCAGTGAGAAAGATTATTTAGACGGGACAGTCTGTGCAAATGCTCAGGTTTATGAAAGGGCTTTGATGTTTAGGTTTGAACATGTCTCGTAGGCAAGGTTTCAAGAAGCCAGGGACACACCATATGTCTAGAGAGGTGTGCTGGAGTCTAGTTTTGAGTGGCCTTGTTGCCCTGTTAAGGATTTCGTACTTTACCCTATAGGTATAACTGTGACATGATCATGTGCATAGTTTCAGGGAGGAAATAGCTTTCTTCTACTCTCTCAGGCTTAATACCGAGGGCCTGCAAATTAAACTGACACAATAAATTAGCGAGAGAAAAAACATCCAGATTTAATTGCATATGTATGCATGGGAGTTCCCAAAGAAATGTGACTCAAGAAAGTGTTTCAGATTTGGAGCTTAGGCATCACCTTAACAGAGAAAGAGGAAGGGTGGACGGGCACATCTGGGGGAACAAATGGCTGCTTAGAAGAAGGGGAGAAAGGATCCTTATGAAAAAGCAAATGTCTTTCTGGAAAAATAAATGTGCCGTTAGGAGAATAGGTAGGAGATGCGATAGTTTTGTGATAATGTCCGTTTGAGAGTGGGGATTCGACTTGCTCCTGGGGAGGGAATTGATCACAGTTGAGATTCTTGGGTTTTGGGAGGCTCTGCTTTTAGGTAGATAAGGGATTTCAGGAACTCAAATGCCTTCGGCTCAAAAAAACTTTTATGCCACTGTGGCTTATTCTGGACCACTTCAATATGAAGATTGTTTGAAGTGGGAGAGAACGAAGAAGACGCCGTAGGAAACAATGAGTGAGTCTGCATAAGAAGTAGTAAGGCCTGGATCCGTCTTCTTGAAGTTTAACATGCACACAACACATGTGAGGATCTGGTTAAAATGCCGATTCTGGCCAGGCACGGTGGCTCATGCCTGTAATCCCAGCAATTTGGGAGGCCGAGCCCAGGAGTTTGAGACCAGCCTGGGCAACATAGGATGACCTCGTCTCTACAAAACAATTTTACAATGAGCCAGGTGTGGTGGCATGTACCTGTAGTCTCAGCTACTTGGGAGACTAAGGCAGAAAGATTGCCTGAGCCCAGGAGGTCGAGGCTGTGACAAGCTGGGATCATGCCACCACACTCTAGCCTGAGTGACAGATTGAGACCCTGCATTAAAAAAAAAAAATGCAGATTCTGACTCAGAAGGTTTGGGATAGGGATAGAGTCTACATTTCTATCAAGTTCCCAGGGGATGCTGACGCTGCCAGCCCCGACCACATTTTAAACAGGAGGATTTTGACCACTCCAGGGGGTGGAGATGGGGAGGAGACCAGTGAAGGTTCTTGACTTTGGCTACACAATAGAATCACCTGGCCTGCATCCTGAGCAATTGCCTCAGAGTCTCTGGGGGCGGGCCCAGAAATCAGGGTTTTGTAAAGCTCCCCAGGTGATTAAGCTGTGGCAAGGTTGAGAGGCAGTGTCTTAGAGTCAGTATCAGCTGAATTTACCCCTCCTTAAGCCAAGCCACGCCCACCCCTGCACGTTAAGTTCTGCGGCTCTTAACGCCAGATCCGATTCCTGGTAGAGAATGTGTAATGGTTTAGGGGAACTACAAGACAAACTGAAGACAAATACCCAGTGAAATAAAAATGATGACCACCCCATCTCCATCTTTATTGTTTTTAATTTTGCTGTCTTACTTGGAAACAGCCGTCACATATTTTGTCTTTTGTAGCTTTTTTTTTTTGTTAGCATGAGCAAAAATCTGCTGTTTACCACAATAGGATAAATATCCTCGAACCCTGTGTTACTCCTGCCAGCCACAGAAGACGGAGCTAAACAAAAACAAGAGTGAAAAAAACAAACAGTTTTCTTTTGTCTTAAAAGTGTCCATTGCTTTTCCTAATTACAAAAAACTATATAGGCTTATTGTAAAAAATTTCAAACATGAAAGGCAGATAAAACCTAGAAAGGGTCAGTCCCCCAGGAGCGACTTGTTTTGTTTTAATTTTCATTTAGGAAAAAAAAAAAAAAAAAAGAACTCAACCCCAGAGCTCAAATGCAATTGGAACAGAAAGCAGCATTCTTGTCAAGCTCCCAAGGCATCACCAGCCCGTTAGCTTTTTGACTTCCAAACTTTCATGAATGTGAAGCTGTCCTGTCTTCTCACCTGGAGCGATCACTACTTAATGGTAGTGATTAACTCTCTAGCTTGGAAGGCAACTGGTTATTAAATAACAAGCTCCTGCCACCTTAACCTTCTTCAAAACAATGCTCTCACAAACCCCAGTGTCCTCCAAGCCGGAGCCATGTCACGGCTTTGGGGCAGGTGGCACAAATGAATTCATCCTCAGGAACAGAATCTCTCCACTCGCCATGCTCACCCCGGGGTTCAAGAATAATGTTGCAACAGACAACTTCTAGTGATTAAACTCACTTTCTCTGGTTAAGACCCTACGGGTCTGTACTCTAAAATGTTAGGGTATGGATGTACCGGGTGAGGGTGGACAGGCGAGGCGAGGCGCACAGCACTGCTGGGGCTGGCAAGCCGGAGGTGCGCGCTGGGAACCCAGAGATCCGGGTAGATGCAAAGGATTGCGACACACTAGAGGTGAGAGGAGAAAAGATTTATTTAAGAAAAGTTCACCCCCCACAGACAGGGAGTGGGCCTACACTCTAGGTGGGTGTGGCTTCGTAGCCCCCCAGAGTCCTGGCTTAAATTTTTCTCTTGGAGATGTTGCACGTGACTGCTGTGACTTCCTTATCGACCACCTGTGGATGTCTTGGAGAACCTGTGACACAGAGACCCATTAATGTCCGCCCACATGATCACAGCCCCTAGAGAAGGGCGTGACATGGATTCTAATTCTCCTGCACCTTCCCAAACGACATTCCTTAGAGCTAGTGGAGGGTGCACCTCCCCTTATCTCCTAGGCATTCCCAGTGGGTAGATTCAGGGTATCCTTGGCTTCCCTGGAGATAGGGCCCAATTTGCTGGAAGATCGAATCCCCACCTGCTCTCCCTCTGAGCAGTCATAACTTTTGTAATTACAAGTTTCATGACTTTGACAGTCCCTGCCCAATGCATGATGTCCTAGGCCTTGTAAATTCCCTTTGCTCTAGGCAAGCTCGATGGCCACTATGAGATACCTCTGATACCTGGAAGTCTGTTTCTGAAAAGACAAAGTCGGTAAAGTTAATTATACCTAAAGTGTGCATTTCTCCAAAAGCATAGCTTCTACTTTCTCACCATTGTGTCAGGGTTTAAGAACAAGAAGAAAAATGGCTTCCCGTTCTCAGTCTGTCCTTTCATCAATGAAATGTTAAGTCCTAAATCGGTTCATGGGATTAAGGAAATAAAATACAGATTATTTTGGAAACACTGAATTGGCACAGTCGTGGGACATCGGGGTAAAATATCGAAGTTCTGCCAATTCTTGAGAATGCCAGGGGAAGGAGTGAGAAAGCTGCAGGACGGAAGCCCAAGGTTGCAGGCTCCGTTCATCCCCTGCCTGTATGACACCTGTGTGTCCCATTAAACTAAAGTGGAGAGTCTATTTCGAAAGGATTGAGGGCTGAGATGCAATGGATGAGTAAGGAAGGGTGGGATGAGGTAGCTGGTGGTCTGACTGACTCAGGATAATTTAAAAGGAGAGGATAATTTAATGGGGTGGTGGTAAATGTTAACACAGAGGCCGACGCATGAAAGATTTTTCACCAAAATAAATTTTCCCATTTTCTCACTGTTTTATTTTCTCACGTGAGATTAAGAGGAAAAGCTTCATCTTTGAGATGTTTTCAATTTAGCTCCCTTTAGTTCTCCACTGCTTATTTCTGCCCCTTATCGTTTCCTTGGGGCAATTAGTGCCGTTCACCTTCATGGTGTGTCCTGAGCTCTCTCTGGCTGGTCATCAAAGCTTTGCTCAGGACTAGCCTAGCTGCGGTAGCTAGGTGAATTTTCGAATTGAGTCCAGTTTCCCACAATATATATCACTCTTGAAAAGGGAATTTCTTTTGATTGATGACATGGTTTTGCTTGGGGGAGCAAAATTCAGGGTCTGCCACAACCTTGCATTCCGGTGAATGGTTTTCACATTTCAGGTGCTCTTTATTTACTCTCCAGTGTTTTGCTGGTGTTCTAGAATACAAAATGGTTCCCACAGAGGCATTTCTTATCTTTCTGAGCATTGCCTTGTATTTGAAACATCGGCAAATCAACTCAAGCCACAACCCAGCTACAGTAATTTTGAAAATAAGTTGGGGTCAAGATCCAGAGTATGTCCCTGATGCGAAGTGGAAAAGGGTCATGTATTTTTAGATTCACTCGAATCAACCACAATTGCCTGGATAATTCAGGTAGAAGCACGGTCTGTTTCTCCCGAAATGACCTGGGTGATTCAGGCTGTTACTTTGGTGCGCTCCATAGGCACTGATTGTAAATGATTCCGATGCTAGTTATTAAGTAATAACTAAATATTTCACGAAAGTTATTCCCATCAGGTGTCTTGATAGCTTACTATTTGTGATGATCACCATGAAAGCACTCTAAATTGATTATTAAGTGAAAAATACAAGAGGTAGAACAGTACATATAATATGCTACCATTCATGGTAAAAGAAAGGGGAGAAGAATATTCATTTGTATTGGGTTGTAAGGGCTTTTAAAATATCTGGAAGGAAAAAAAAGAAATAAAAACGAAAAACAGATCTAGTAACCCTGATTCCCTGCTGGGAAGGATGGAGAGTTGGCAGATAGGGGTTAGGGATGGGTAAGAGGCTTTCCAAGGAGTGCCTTTTGGAATTTTTTGGTGTTTGAATGGCTAAATTCCTTCATGTGAATAACTAAATTGGCCAAAAAACCCCAAATATTTATTTAGTTTTAAAACCTTCATGACAAGTAACTGGTGATTAGTGACTAAATAAAGGAGGGCCATAACATCACTAGGGTCACCTGATTCTAAACCAGGAGAAGTGAGAACCAGTGGGAGGCCCACACTTCACCTGCATGTAGACCAGTTATGTACCTAATCCTGATTTGTACCCCACATCTTTAAAATAAAATAAAGGAAAATAATAATAATAATACAATAAGGAAAGGTATGTTCAGATATCCCACCAGCTTCTCTCTAGTATTTGTCCTTTAACTGATGGGAATAATGGAAGCAGAAATAAGGGTAGATGCATTTATTTTCTCTCCAGCAACACAAGAAGAGCACTTGACCATCCAGACTGCAGTGGCAGGAACAACCCGATCCAATTGAAGGCTGCTGGCCAGTTATGGAGTGCACACCCCAAAACCTTTATATTTTACTATAATTTTAAAAACTAATAATGTAATATACAAAACCCATTGAATTGTTTACTTTAAATGAATGAGTTGTATGGTATGCAATGCTTTTCCAGAAGGTCTTCAATGAACTTTGCCCAGGTCCATTAGAAGAATAATTGTCTTACAAAATGTATTTCTTAAATGATAAGGCTTACAAGTCAAAATTACTCTTTAATCCATGGACTTCAGAATGAATGTTGTGCTAGTAGGCATGAGAACAGCATTAACCTCCTTGTATATTTCCATCAGAGCTCTTGGGTGATCAGGTACATTGTCAAAGAGCAGTCATATTTTGAAAGGAATCTTTTCTCTGAGTAGTAGGTCTCAACAGTGGGTATTAAATATTCAGTAAACACTGCTGAAAACAGCTGTGCTGTCATCCAGGCTTTATTCTCTCATTCGTAGAGCACAGGTAGAGTAGCTTTGGCATCATTCTTAAGAAGTCTAGGACTTGCAGAATGGTGACTAGTGTCAACTTAAAGTCACTTGTCTCTAACAAGAGAGTCAGCCTGTGCTCTATGTCCTTTAATGCTAGGCATTGACCTCTCCTTTCTAGCTATGAAAGTCCTAGATGGGTCGGGCTCAGTGGCTCAGCCTGTCATCCCTCACTTTGGGAGGCTGAGGTAAGTGAATTGCCTGAGCCCGCGGGTTCAAGATCTGCGAGGGCAAGTTGGCGAGATCTCATCTCTACAATAAATCAAAAATTAGCAGGGCATGGTAGTGCACACCTGTAGTTCCAGCTACTTGGAAGGTTGAGTCGGAAAGATCACTGAAGCCTAGCAGGTCAAGGCTACAGTGACTGGGAGTGGCCACTGCACTCCAGTCTGGGGGACAGAGCGAGACTCCAACTCAAAAAAAAAAAAAAGTCCTAGATGGTATCTTCTCTCAATAGAAGGCTGTTTCATCTACATTGAAAATCTGGTTTTTACTGTATCCACCTTCAACAATGATTTTGGAGAACTTATTACTTATTGCAGCTTCTACATCAGTACTCGCTGCTTCGCCTTGCAGTTTTATGTTATGGAGAAGGTTTCTTTTCTTAAACCTAATGAACCCATCTCTGCTAGCTTGAAACTTTCTTCTAACCTCTCTCAGCCTTCATAGAATTGAAGCAAGGTAGGGACTTGCTCTGAATTAGGCTTTGGCTCAGGGGAATGCTGTGGCTTGTTTGATCTTCTAGCCAGATCACTGCAACTTTCTTCATATCAGCGATAAGGCTGTTTTGCATTTTTATCATTCAGGGGTTCCCTGGAGCAGTACTTTTAGTTCAAGAACTTTCCTTTGCATTCACAATAATTTGTGCCTCTTGGCACAAGAGGCCTTGCTTTTGGCTTATCTGTGGTTTTCTGGTTCCTTCTCATTTGGGTAGACTATTTCTTCTTATCTGAGGTGAGCCGGGGGCTGACACTTTGCACGACAGGGTTCCCCTGGTTGTATATAGCCTTGGTGTGGCGAGTGGATACCTGCACGGGCTCATACCTGCACTCTGACTGGCCGGAGTGGCTTGGAAAGTGGTGTTAGCTGGGGTCTGGGATCAGGCCTTCCCTGAAGCTAAGGTATTATATGAGATGTGGTGGCTGTGCTGTCAACCCCAGGTGTTGGCACTTGTGAGAGAAAGCCAGCTGCAACGGTGGCTGTGGACTTTCTCCTTGACTTGTGTTGCTTCAAGGAAGTGCCCAGCCAACCTAGATGGAGGAAGCCAGAGGTTGTTATCACAAAGAGTCCCACCTGGCTCCCTGTCTTAGCCTCGGGCAGTTTGCCTTCCGAATGCCAAAGTGCAGCTGGCCTCAGGGTCTCAGGTGTTCTCACAGCAGCCCGGGTCCCAGCCAGGAACATTCTGCTGCCATGGAGTTTGCCCTTGGGGTCCATCCCCTCCCAGGCCAGTTAGAAAGCAGCTGCCTACAAGGGTTGAGTTCCTTGAATATAATGGCTGGAACTGAGCAGGCTTTCTTTCTTCCTGCACCACTCCAGGTGAGGTTTGGCAGAGCCCAGAGCCCGGCTGTAGGTAAGGCAGTTTCCTGTGAGGGACTAGAGTCCCACAAGACCCAGGGTGTCTTCCAAGTCTGCAGCAGGAGTACAGAACTCCTGAATTCCCTTCCCTCACCTTACCCAGTGTGTCTGGAGGTTGCCGCTGATTTGGGGTGGCCCAGACAAGAGTCTGGTTAGCTCTAGCCCAGGTCGATGGATTTTTCTCTTCTTTTTGCTGTGTGGTTATTTCACTTCTTTGATGAGTTGTGGGGTATGCTGCTGTTCCCGTTCCTCTCTGGATGCTGAGGAAACTCTGGCTTGGTTTACTCTGCAGGACACTCTAGCTATTTTGCATCAAACATCTTAATCCCCAGCCTATCAATGCTTTTAATACGTATTTCCTCACTGAGTTCAAACATGACTAACTTTCAGTTTAAGGTGAGAGACATGTGACTCTTTCACTTAACCACTTGGAGGCTGTTTTGGGATTACTGGTTGGCCTAATTTCAACATTGTTGTGTCTCAGGGACTAGGAAAGCCCAAGGAGAGGGAGATAGTGGATTGGCCAGTCAGTGGGGCAAGTCAGCACACACACAGTATTTATCTGTTGTTTGCCGTCTTATATGGGGATGATTTGTGGTACCTCCTCCAACAACTGCAATAATGACATCAAAGATCACTAACCACAGGACACCATAACATTCTGGCAATGGAAAAGTTTCAAGAATTACCAAAATGTGACACAGATAAACAAAGTGAGCACATGCAGTTGGAAAAGTGACGCCAATGAATTCAGTCAACACAAACCTTCGATTTGTTAAAAAGAAAAAAAAATCTGCAAAGTGCAATAAATCTTAGTGCAATAAAACAAGGTTTGCCCATGAATAAATTTAGAATTTTATAAAACTCTGAACTGTATGCTTGAAATTTTCTATAATAAAAAGGAACTGAGGAAAGAACACAGATCTTTTTAGCCAAAGCCACACTAGGGAAGATTTCCTCAATGGTATCTGGATTTCTGAAACATTCAAAGCCTCAGGATGGAGGATATATGAGCTTGGACTGCAACACAGTTGCAACCAGGACTGACTTCTGGCATTGCAGAGGAAGAGGAGAGCTCTATGCTGCCTGCCAGACTCTGACCACATCTGGCGGGAACACAGTCAGCAACAGCAAGCAGCACACATCTACGTCTCACGTTTCTCTAAAATGCCATAAAAATCAGACATTATCCAGTGTTGTACTTCTCTATTGGTGAGATGCACATATACTGAATATAGGACATATATTTCCGATCTATTTCATTTATGTTCTTTATGTCACCTCAAATCTGATTTAACTTCTATAGCTGCCTTCCTGGAATCAGCAGTATCAACAATCTTAATGTTTTATTAAGCTTTTCAAACACACCATCAATCCCCGGCCAGAATACCATGCTTCATATGGCTTTAGTTCCAACGCCGCTTCCCAGGGATCCGTGCCCAAATATTCTTGAATTCATTCGTAATCCATCTACTAAATTACATTTGAAGGATAATTGCTTGTGTAAAATATTAACCATATTATAATGTCTATCGATGGCTACCTAGATGACTTGGTAAATCACACAAAAATATCAATCAATAATAATATAATGATAACAAGAGGTAGAAAACCGAAAGAATGGGCTACTTTCATCCAAGATATCACCCCCCAGGCCACATTTCCGTATGAAAACCGAAGGCATCACACATCTGGATGTGGTATTTACCTGTTGCCAGATGTCTGCGCATTTGGACAGATCTAGGAGACGGACAGTTATCAGTTCTAGGGACACAGATGCCAGTATGGGCAACTTAAAGAAGACCAGACTTAGGTGATGATAAAAACAGTGTTGACAAGGATGTCAGAGGGGGAAAAGTCCAGGGGATAAGGTTGCATCATGAGGGAATGCGATGCCACCAAATAGCAACGATGGACCATCTGACGTATGCACACACAGTTACTCACCATCACACTCAGGAAAGGCAGTGTTGCCTCAGATCTGGTAGGGTTTAATGGAGATAACCATGTAATTTACAGAGGTCCTTTATCACCTTCTTTACCTGGGAGAGGGTAGAGGAAGACATGAAAGGAATTTCTTTTCTTTTTTTTTTTTTTTTTGAATTGGAGTCTCACTCTGTCAACCAGACTGGAGTGCAGTGGCCGCTCCTGGCCACCGCAGCCTCGACGCTGGGCTCCGGCGATCCTTCCGCCTCAGCCTTCCCAGTAGCTGGAATTACAGGCATATGCTACCACGCCCGGCTGATTTTTTGATTTATTGTAGAGATGAGGTTTCACTGCCCAGGCGGGTCTTGAACCTGCGGGCTCAGGCAATCCACTCACCTCAGCCTCCCAAAGGTGCGGGATTGCAGGCTGAGCCACCGAGCCTGGCACGAAAGGAATTTCTAAGTGCCATATTCCTTGCCCTTCAGCCAGCTGACTGACCTCTCTCGACACTAGCTCATAAATTTCCAACTCTTCAGCCACAGGTCTGAAATACAAATTACCTCCCAAAACAATAATAAAAGCAAAGACTGTGCTGTTCCTTGTGGCATTTTGTTTCCAAGGCTAGTCTTTGATCTCTGTAGCATCACAGGCCAGTCTGCAGACATACTGAGAAATCAAGTTACTGGTGTTTTTTATTTTCTCCTCTAGAGCCATTTGTTGGCATTTGCTATAAAAATCTGAGTTGCCCTCTTGATCTTTATCAGAGATCACCATTTTCTTTGATCTCCTCCTCTGCGTGTGACATTTGTGCATGGCTTCCTCATTTAATCGCTCAACTTTTGGTTGCTGTTTTCGTTTAAAAGTTAACAGAATTTTGCTTTTTGGTTTTTCTGTTGTTGTTTTCTTCACCTCCTAATATCTTTGACCCAGCCTTCCAGGTAAGGATCACACTGTGATCTCCCAACGACAGTTAGTCGATTAGGTTGGCAATGTCTGCCTCTGTTCAGTTGTGTGCAGATGGTAACTTTCTGAAATTATGAGGAGAGCCACCTTGCAGAAAACTTCAGAAAGTCATCATGGCGCCTTGTTTTGCCAGTATCTGGTGTGGAAGACACCAGTGCTAGCTTGCAAAGTGCAAATTCACTTTTCCACAGTGCAACCAGTCTTTCCAGTTTCTCCCAGCTCCCTCAGTTTACCCTCACGTGCCTCCTTTTACTGTGGCAACCACAGAGTAGAGAGGGTGAAGTCAAAAAAGGAGCGTCCAAGAGCTCAGCCTACCTTCTCCTGGTCCTGCTCAAATCTTGAAGATCTTTACAGACTTCCCTACCACCTGGGCTTCCAGAGCCCACCCCACAAACACCGAGGCTCCTGGTATGGTTTCCACATGTCAGGGTCACATTTTCAGTTGGGCCTTTTCATTGCAGATATCAGGAGAAGGACGGTGGCCCTGGGGCCCACGGTGTGTGCAATGCTTTAGAAATATCTTTGACGCTATCGTCACCTCCATTTTGCACACGAGGAAGCCAAGGCTGCTGAAGTTAATAAACGAGTTTCTTCCATCTCTCTGCTACTTTTGGGCTTTTTAAAACTCTCGTCTTCCTCCCCCGCCGCCCTTCTCTGGTTGTCCAGGCACCTCTGGGTTCTCACAGCTCAGTCCTCATGTTTGGGCTTCACAATGTATGACCAAGCTTTGCCTGTGCACGTGCAAATGTCTGATGAGCAAGTATTGCTGGTTGGCAGCCCCGGCCTGGAAGGGGAGTCTGAGAAAATGCACTCATGCTTCACTTTCAGAGCAAAACACTTGAGAGCCCACTTGAGACTGCACAAAACACTTCAGACGTGGCTGGTAAACAGGCCTGAGCTCCCCTGGGGGGAAGGACACAGTGGGTCTCTTCCTGTTCTACCTCCTGGCATCCGGCTCAGCATTCTGACGACATCTCGGCCCAGCGCAGGGCCTCACCCTCCCCTCAAGGGTAAGAGGCAGAAAGGTTTCTCAAGGAGGGGTGGCTTTGATGACCATCAGCACCCCCAGAGGACCATGGGGGGAGTGGGCGAAGACAAGATGTGTGTTGATTGATGACAGACTCTTTCCTTCGTGATCCACATCCCAACTGTGATGAAATAAGTCTCGGTAGATACTTGCTTAGTGTCTATTTTTCCTAGGAGACTTCATGCTCCTTGAGAGGAGGATCTGTGGCTGTCTCATGAACCCTAGGGCCTCTGCGGAGACTGGCGCGTAGAAGGTCTCCGTGAACGTGGGTTGAGTGAATCAACAAGGTGTTTCCGCGGGGTGACGGTGAGCTAGGAAAGATCTGTGGTGACGGTGAAGGGAAATAAAGTCCCCCAGGTGCAGAAGGGTGCGGCTGTGAGGGGAGGGGCAGTCAGGGTGGGAGGAAGGGTGTCAGCTGGGCCCAGAGTTCAGGCTGGCGACCGGGCACGAGGCCCAGGGCAGACGTGTGGGGCGTGGGTCCTTCCGGAAGTCGGCAAGAGTGGGTCATCTCTTAACTTCTTTGTGTGAAGACGACAGAGAAAAGGAGGAATAAAGAAAGAGGAACGGGGAGGAAGGAAAAGAATTAAGAAAGGAAGGAAGGAGAAGAAAGCATAGGAGGAGTGAAGGAAGAGAGAAAACGAGGGAAGACGGACAAAGGAAGATGGAAGGTAGAAAAGAACGAAGGAACAGAGGACGGGAAGGGAGAGGAGAGAGGAAAAGAGAAATGTCTTTTTCTATCCGTAGACAAAATCCCCAAGGCCGGGAGGACATGGTTATTTTATAGAGCGTCACAAAAGGTAAGGGGACACCAACAGTGGAGACACGGGAGCAGCTGATGTGTGATCTGGATGCAGAGGAGGCGCCATGTATCCATAATGAAAGACCGAGATTGACAGGAAGAAGATGGACCAGGTAGGAGAGGATAAACAGTAGCACCGGCTTATTTGTAACTTTCATTTTTAGGTAAGGATAATTGGCAGACGGATGGCTTGGATGAAGGGAGCCCCCTGATCTTTAACTTGCAGGTCACATGGAGAAAACTTTGCGAAAATGCTCCGGCATGGAGATGTCAACTTGAGTGACAGCCCCATGCGAGGTGCCGGGCTCGGGCTGCCTCCTTTACATGCATGGCTTCACAGAAATGATGACTGCCATTTGAACAGAGAGACATCCTTCCCGACCGGGGTCAGGAAACTGACAGGGCCCACCCATTAATAGAAATAACTGTCATTGAAAATGAAATGCTTGGTGGAAAACTTCAGAAATCTAGGAGATAACATGGGGCCTGTGATCAGGGCACCCACGAATCACTGTGTAGAGGATGCTGGCACCCAGATATGGCATGGCGAGTGGGAGACGGTCCCCCCCAGGGTGGTCTTTCAGCCGGCCATGTGGCTTCCTCACGCAGAACGCGTCGGCGCCTTCTCCTAATTTACCGCCTACCTGTATCTTAATTAGGAGCTTTTCTTGTGGGACCATGTGAAAAGGGATCTGATGAAAAGAGGAGTGACAATATAGTTTCTGGTTTGACAATGTCTATGACAAAAAAACTTTTTGGATGACCGGAGTTCTTGGCGGAAGCTTCTTTTCCTGACAAAAAAACAAAAGTCGGTCATGTTTACTCTTGAGACTCAAAGCCCAGGACCTCCTCTGAGCTCCCATGATGTCTTACTTTTTGAGCAAGTAGAATATTGCATCAAGCCAAGCACAGTGGCTCCTGCCTATAACCCCAGCGTTCTGGGAGGCTGAGGTGGGAGAGTTGCTTGAGTCCAGGAGTTCGAGACCAACTTGGGCAACATCATGAGACCTTATCTCTACAAAAAAAAAATCAGCTGGGTGTGGTGGTGCATGTCTATAGTCCCAGCTACTGGGGAGGCTGAAGTGGATGGAGATTGCCTGAGCCTAGGAGGTTGAGACTGCAATGAGCTATGATAACACCACTACACTTCAGCCTGGGCAACAGGGTGAGACCCTGACTATATCCTTCTTCCCAGGAAGTTAAAGCTGATCCAAGTGCGACTCAGGGCATCCATGACTCCTGAACAGAAAGGGGTGGCTTCATAGAGAGACCACTGACCTTGGGGGCTGGAGGTCCAGGTCCTAGCCCTGCTACTTTCCTGCTCTGAGACCCTGCCAGGTCACCTTCCCTCTGAGGCATCCCTGTGCTGTCTGTAAAGGGTGACTGGCTTGGAGTCCAAAACTGAATATGACTCAAGTCCCACAATGTGCAAACACTGTCACTAGGTACTGTGGATGACCCAAGAAAGGAATAAAGCATGATCCATTCTCTCAAGGAGATTGCACACTCGAGTAGAGAAACAGTCCAACTAACCAGAGTCCAAGAGATTCAAGGTTTCCAGGACACATTTTCCTTTCAACACCCAGCCAATAAGTCCAAGCTGTCCTACCACCCAGGATGTCTGTCTTGTCAGAACCCTCACTCCACTCCAAGAGTTTCTGAGAGTCTCTGAGGATTGCACTGGTTCCATGAATCTGCCTGAACTGGAGTCTATCACTTTGGCTAGTGTGTCCCTTATGTCATTCTCATTGTCTAGACTGGCAGAGCTCTCCTTAACATCCCAAATGCGGAAGCAGATACACTAAATTTAATTCTGCAAAGGCCAGGTCGTGTTAATAGCCATGGAGGCATCAGGGGCTGCAGTGAAGGTGAAGACAATTTTTAACCACTTCTGGAACCCACAGCTAGAGTCTACTGACTGTGCCCTTCCCAGGGATTCCTTTTGGCTTTCTCTGTCCTTAAAGGGCCATCTCAGACTGCCACTCCCTACAGTAGGGCTGGCCAGCTCCTCATGGGAGTGAAGGGACAAGTCTCATCACATTCCTCTGACCCAGCTCAGAGGAGGAAGGAGACCCACATCTCCCTGACTGGCTTCCCGTCAGCATTGTCGTAATCTTGGCTAAGATGGCACCGCTTGCCTGATGAAAGCAATCTCGAACGATGCTCGGTTGATCACCTTGTGGTCTCAACTTCTCAATCCTAGTATGGGCTTAGGCTCTGTTTTGTGTGACTTTGAAAGGACTTTGAAATATTGTTCCCACCCTCAGAGAGTTGTGCACGCCTTCCCGAAGCACAAGGTTGGCTTCGACCTCTAGCTAGGGAGGAAGCTGTGGGTGACTTTAAAATAGCAGTTTCTCTCATTTTTAGCTGTCAAAGTTTTAAAAGACGTATATTGGGGTTCTGTGACAGATTTCAGTGTCAGAGCACCTAGTTAGCAAACATAAAATAAGATGCAAGATGCTGTGAAGGACTGTTCCGGGTGGAACTGTCTGGAACAGACTCTGAGTTAGGGAGCGGGCGCAGAAGGTTTCTGGGGAGTGTAAGTGAGACATGGACATGGAAGACGGGATTAGGCAGGAGAAGTGAACTCACAATGCAGGTACAATAGAGACTCCTGCCGATTCTACTGGAGCTCAGAAGCCAAGGTGTCCCTTTGGCATTGACCCCAAACTGAGGGAAATGGACTGGGCTTGGTCTTCACTCAATCACTGGCTACGGGCTGCCCAGGAGGGAGGTGACCTTGGACAGGGGCTACTCCCTGTGACTGAAGGTAATGCCAGCGAGGGTGGCAGTTGTGAACAACTAGGGGATGAGTACTTTGGTCCTAAAGAGGGAATCTGGGCAGAATACCTCAGAACCCACTACCAGGAGGTGCCAGGAAAGGCTGAGAGTAACAGAAGAAAGAGAAGGCTTTCTGGAGAATTAGCAGCATATGTGCAGCCTCTGAAGGACTATAGCAGGATGCAGAGAAGGGACCTACCTCACAAATGCTGCGGGCCCAAGAGCCGTGCCCACCCGAAAGCCCACCGTGATTGCGAAGATGGCCAACAATTCCTCTCGTCTCTGGAAAGCAGGCTGCTTGGGCTCCGTGAATGCCGGGATGCTGGGGTGCCTGCAGCTCTAACAGGGTTTGACCCCGTGATCTTCTGTCCGTCAGAAAAATGCACAGGGAAATAAAAATAATGGCGAGGTTAATTAATGGTGCCTGCAGACTTCTTTTTAACCTCTTCCACTTCACTATGTCAATAATAACTCGAGAGTAGACTTTCCCCAGGATATTCCAAAGCGTGACTAATTGCAGTAACACTGAACACATTTCCCCTCTTCGCCATCCTCTCCAATTTGGAAAATGATTTTGCCCTTTTCCAGATATACATGCAAAATGGCGAATTCAGCTGAATGCCTCTGCAAAGCAAAAGCTCGGTTGCTGAGACCTGGGCACCCTTAGTGACTCCTCGGCCCTTTTTCGGAAATCAAGCCCCAGCAATGACCTGACAAGTTGATGTGCAGCCGTGGGCGGTGAGGGCAGAGATCTCTAGACGCCCCTTTTCAGTTTATCCAAATGCTTTCCGAGAATCGATCTAGAATCGCCTGGATGAGATATTTTTCTCTGAAAGTCCATTTTGCTTCTAAGACATTCACATTGTTTTTCCAAGGGGTGTGCGAATACATTTATTTGTCCATTTGAATTTAACTTCTGCAATCCAGGGCTCTCGGGACCAGCATGAGCAAAAGTCTGACAAGGACCGCAAAGTTTACATGGCCATGGTGGAACATGGTGAGTGTGTCTGGAACACATTAGGGACACAGGAGGTTGTGCTCACCACATGCCTGTCAGTCCAGAGGATCAAAGCAGGAGCTCTGCCATGCGTTTATTGTGTGCCTTGAGCAAGGTGCTTGTGGCAGATGACAAAAACGGCTGTAATTTATCTGACTTCCTCTATCTGCCCCCCCCGCCCCGGGGAGTTCCCTCCCACACAGGCTCTGCATTGGCCTTATGTCTTGCTTTGGCTACTGAGACATTAGCAAAAAAGCCAGCAAAAGCTAAAAAGATGCTTGCACATTGGGGTTGGCCTTCTTACTGCCCTAGGAACCCAGACTCATACGCTGGGAGATGAGAGTACGTAGCCCAGCCATTAGCGTTGCCCAGTCCATGGCCACCCAACTACCAGACAGGTGGGTGAGGTCATGTCAGACCAGTCAGCCTTCAGCCGACTGGCCAGCTGACCATGGGTGTCTCACTGAGATCAGCAGAAAAGAGTCCATGTGAGCCCAACTCAAACTGCTGACCTATAGCATTGTGAGCTAAAGTGGTGACCTTAAGACACTCTGTTATATAGTATTTTGTTATGTTAGTCTCTTCACCTATAAAACGGAGATCAATTACATGCTGCATAGAGTTTCTTTTTTGAGTTGGAGTCTCACTCTGTCGCCCAGCCTGGAGTGCAGTGGCCGCTCCCGGCCACCGCTGCCTCGACCTGCCGGGCTCCAGTGATCCTTCCGCCTCAGCCTTCCAAGCAGCTGGAACTACAGGCACGCGCTACCACGCCCAGCTAATTTTTTGATTTATTGTAGAGATGAGGTCTCACCAAGTTGCCCAGGTGAGTCTTGAACCCGCAGGCTCAGGCAATCCACTCACCTCAGCCTCCCAAAGGCGCGGGATTACAGGCTGAACCACCGAGCCCATCTCACAGAGTTTCTTGATGGGCTGAAACAAGTCTTGGTCCACAATAGGTGTGCTCCAAAGTTGTTTGTTCTCATTTTCTTTCAGCAGAAGATGAGCTAGAGTGTTGTGGTTGGTTGAATTACTGGCTCCAATTCTTTTCCTCTCGCTACCACTGTAGCAGGGAAAATAGAGAGATCGTGACACTAAGACTATTATAGGAAGTGGCACTTTATTACGCTGGCCATCCCAGCGGGCCCAAGGGTCTAATGCGTCCAAATCGAGCGCCCCAGTAAACAGGAGACGTGGGGTCTTATACCCTCTTTTAGGTAAGGGAGGGGGGTCGTGTTGAGTGATTACATACTTCCTTTGGAATTTTACAAGGTTGTACTCAGCAAAATCAGATTTTTTTTAAAGAACAAATGGTTTCCAGGAACTGCAGGATTGTAAATTGTCAACTTCAGAAGGGGGGTTTTAGATAAGACTCTTTTCCATTTCCATGAAATAGCCAGTCTCTGGGCCATTTGGTCTTTCTTAAACAAAACCTGCCTGGTGCCGGGCGGGTCTTTAAAGTTGCAACTTGCCTTTCAGAAAGAAATATCTTTTAACTGCTATCAACCCCTCCTTCTTGCCACTGGGCTAGTGGCAACCCAGGTGAGGCCAACTGCTGATCCTGAACCAGCTGCATGTTTCTATGTTTATTCACTCAATCATACAAGAAATATATTTGAGCATTTGCTGCATCCTGCCACACCACCACACCCTTGCTGGTCTTTTTGGGGCGTGTTCTTGCCCTTTGACTTTGGACTGTACCACATGGCTTGCTCTGGTCAATGACCTCTGGGCAGACGTGGCAGTGACTGGCCTTGAGCCTAGGCCTTTGCAGACCTGGATGATTTCTACTGGCCCTCAAATGCTCCTGCTGTTGTTATCAGAAGCACGTGCCTGGAACAGACCAGTGGTTGTAAGGGGAGGATGCAAGCCACATCCTCACAGAGCTACCCCCACGTTCTCCCCAGCCAGAGAAGTTTGAAATAGAACTCAGCCTGGACTAGTCAACACCGACAGACCCGCACATTCATAAAACCGCATCAGTGTGGTCTTAAGTCACTGAGCTTTGGGGAAGTTTGTTACCCAGTGTTTTCGTGGTGATGGCTGTCTAATACAGAAAGGATCCCAACTCACCAACCAAATGAAAAAGTCTTTGTTCTGGACAACTCCCACAAGTGTTGGTAAAAGATGAAAGATGTATTCATTCTGGAGAGAAAACAGAGCATCTCCACAAGTATTGGAAGCAAAGCCAAAGAAGAAAAGTTCTAGCAGGGGCTGGTTCCCCCCACTTTCTTCCGCTAGCTACTCGTTGCCTGTGAAAATGCTCATTACCCACTGCAGAGAATGATAGTGGGAGCAGCCAGATGGAGAAGGATATATGCCCTTCCACAACTTATGGATAATCTGCATGTGTCCAGTGCTGTGTTAAATCCATATGCATCAAACCCCCTGACCCCCAGAGTGACACTAGAAGGCAGTTACTATAATCCTATGGGCTCCCCAAGTCAGAAAACAGAAACTAGGAAAGATCGAAAAGCACAGCCCAGGACTTCGGGATTCAGAGTTGAAGTGAAGATCCAGTCCACGGCCAGTGTCTCCCACTCAGCCACAATTCAGCAGCCTGATGCCACTTTGTAAGATCCAAATCTCCCGGGCTTCCAGCCTTTGCCAGACTGGGGCAGTGCTTTGTGCTTATTTGTGGAGGCCCACACCTCTGTTGCTCTGGAAATATAATGTTTCCATTTATGAACTGAAGAATGCCTTTGTGCAGGAGAACATTTCCTCCTGCCCAGAGTCTGCATTTAGGATGATGGCTCCACAAATTGTTTCTTTTTTTTTTTTAGATGCCTCTGCGAATGTGCAGCAGGATACGCCCTTCTGCGCAGGCATTTGATTTTCACACCTGAGTTGGCTGCAGCTTCAAAGAGAGCAAGTATTGTTAGGCAGAGAGAAACTTCCACAAACAGATAGTAAGATATGAACATGTACTGTGGGGGAGCCCTGACTTGAGGCAGAGGGAGATTTCCATGCGTTCTCAGGGAGTAGAGGAGACAAGTCTGGTTGGGTGTGAGTTCCTCAAGGCGAGACGCTGGGAGGGTCATGGCGCCTGAGGTGGTGCCAGCCTCTTTGGTAATGGCGTGGTAACTTTTAACACCATCCAAAAAGGCCTGTCCCATAAAGTGTTGACTTACATCCTAAAAAAAAAGAAAAGAAAGAAAATGTACTGTGACTGAATGATACAGTTGGAACTCTGGTCTCCCTCACAGATAATCTATTACACAGATAATCCTACTGGTAGGGGATTGTGTAATTTATTTGCCAAACCAGGAGTCCTGTAAGAATGAAAAGGGGTTAGGAGAACAGGTGTCACTAGGGCTATTCTGGGCAAACCAGGTTGTGGTCATCCCATCCTGTTAGGAAACTACAAAAATAATGGCAACTAACCTTTGTACAACGTTTACAGAGCCCTCTCACGTACTCTGTGAAGCACTCTCAGAGTATCATTTTACAGGTGACAAAACTGAGGCCCAGAAATTGGCATTTAAATAGCATGTCAAAAAGTACATGTGACTGGACACGGTGGCTCACACCTGTAATCCCCGCAGTTTGGGAGGCCAAGGTAGAAGGATCACCTGAGGCCAGGAGTTTGAGACCAGCCTGGGCAACATAGCAAGACCTCACCTCTACTACTACTACTAATCATCATAAAATCACATGTGTGGAAAAGTGGAAACTTAAATCTAAGTTTTCTAACTCCACCTCTTAGATTCTTTCTTCTCTAGGATTTTGTCATTCTGTAAAATCATTTTCGGCGACCCATACATGGAGGTCCCCTGATAAATATTTGTTGGACAAACGAGTGAATGTAGCGGCCAAAAAAATAATGAGTAACACAACCGTGTTGTATCTTGCGATTTCATAAAGGGCTCAGAGGTATTTTGTAATGTAAGAGAAAGGCTCTGCTCTGTCGGAACTCCTCTGAAATCTCTTAATAACTTAATTGGCCCTTAATATGAAGAGATTCCGCCAATATCCCCTTCTTCTGTTCTTGGGTTGCTAAAAATGAATACTTTGTTCTTTCCAGCATGGGAGGATTTGGTTGAGCTCTGTAATCAGCAGTAGTGGAATAATATCTTGCCATGTGTTCTCTGCATCTGCTCACCCTCTCCAGTCATCCTTCCTTCCTCTGAGTTTTTAGATGTGCCTTAATCATGGGTGCCCTTCGCCCAGTGTCAAAGGGTGCTGCCACCTTGTCTAAAGACTTCGAAAGGCTCTCTCTTTCCCTCCAAAGTTTGCATGGAGGTTATGTTTGGTGTAAACACTTAGGAACTCAGTTAAGCGATATGATTCCCCAAGTACTTCTTTCTAACATGAGTTTCCAATTCTCTGGAGGAAAATGCTTTCATTCCTAAGAACTGGAGTCAGTAGGGAGTGAGATGATCACGGTATGCCCTACTAAAATGGCTATGG
Source organism: Carlito syrichta (assembly GCF_000164805.1). NCBI lineage: Eukaryota > Metazoa > Chordata > Mammalia > Primates > Tarsiidae > Carlito > Carlito syrichta. The sequence goes on along the minus strand of NW_007247275.1, from coordinate 18,257 downwards.
CATCCATGAATACAGCTTTTAATGTTTTTTTTTTGAGTCACCTTTTCTAGAAATAAACTCAGGACAAAGAAGGAATGTGTGTTCGGATCTCTCTGTGTTCAGCCTTTAAATGCCTTTGGCTACCTTCTCGTTCATAATCTCCACTCATTTACCAGACAGCTGAGGCACGTGCTTTGACCTCGAACAAGCTCCTACTCTGTCTTCCTGGATGAGGCACAGGAGTACCGATCACCCTCACCCAACACGGGATGATCAGGTTTATCTTAGCAAAGAAGTCGAAGGTGTAAGAAGAGCCCCTCTTAAAACTGGACGAGGAAGGCCCCTTTTTGAGTTTAGGCCATGCCTGGGGCAGTCACCTGCACTGTCCAAGCAGCAGGACACAGTTGTAGATCACGCCGCTGCTGAACAGAGCAGGCAGCCTTTGTCAGTGAAACACAGACCCTGAAGTAAAAAAATGGAAACAGGGAATCCTCCATCCCCAGGGCTCTTTGACTTTCTTGTCCCCACAAGCTCTAGAGGACCTTGTGGTGTTCCTCCTATCTTCCCAGCCTTTTTCTCTCCTGCACACCCTTGCACCCACGGCCCCTCAGAGCCCTGTCCTGGGGTTACCGCAGCCGCGTTGCCAAGTGTCCAGAAGCCCAAAGAGCCTGAGATTGTGTTCCTCCAGGGCGCAGAGCCAGTGCCAGTGGGTGTAGGGCTATGAAGCTCAGTCCTAGCTTTCAGGCATGCTCCAGGGCTCCCCTCAGGACCAAGCTGAGGGGGGATTTTTCCTGAAATTGCACCTGCCGTGGCTTCTTCCTTTCCCTGTCCCCGCTTTCACCTGTGTCCCCAAGAGCACTTTCCTCATAAATCACTTGCAGAGGAAGTCTTGTTTTGGAGGAACCCAACGTAGGACTCAAGTTTGCAAGAAAAGTGCGCAAAGCAGAAAGTGAGTATTTTGTTCAACAAGAGTCTGTGTAGAAGGGAAACACCTTTGGTCTCTTCCCCTACGTGTTTCCCTGAGGAACTCCAAATAAAGGATTTCTCCACTCAACACACGTGCACAACAGAGCTCTCAGCAAACTTTTAATAGGACAGCATGGCATTAATACTGCCCAGTGTCTTACAAACTTGTAGGGTACCCCATAGCCAAGCCCATGCGTTCATTCAGTCCCTGTGTGTTCATTAAGGGCATGGGGTTATATGTGCTAGAAACAGTGTTCAGCATAGACATACAAACAGGGTTAAGACCGTCTCTAGGACCCCCCCAAAGGCACAGTCAGAAAGACAAAACCAAGATAGGGTGACAACACAGGTGTAGAACATTCTAGAAGCAAGCATCATCCTGTTTTCTCCCGGATCTTATGCCCAGGCAGTAGACCGTAAGCTCCCTGCAGACAGAAATCACACCTTGTTCGTGTTCACATTCCTAGTGCCCAGCCTAGGGCCTAGCATGCAGGAGATTGCCAAAAGGAGCTTACCAAATAAAGGATAACACAAAGGAAGAGTGCCCTGTCTGGACAGCATGGGGCAGGGTTGGGATAGAGTGGTCAGGGAGGCTTCCTGGAGGAGCTGATGCCTGAGCTGACTCATCTGTGGCTGGGTGAAGAAGGATTGAGGGAACAGTGTTCTAGCCAGAGGGAACAGCATGTCACGGGCGTGTCATGGGAAGACCCCCGTCTGTCTTAAGAAATGCAAGTGGTGTGGCACTCCTATATTAGTACACACCATATCCTACTGTCTTTCAAGGAAAAAATCCTCAGGCCTTACAAAGCATGAGAGGAAACAGCCAGGGAAAGGCTGAAGGGGGAGCAAAGACTTCACCAAGCAGGTGGAGCCTTTAGGTTTGGAGTTGATGCTTTGGAAGGGCTGTTGGCAGGCGAAAAACATGACTGGCGGGAACCCTCTGGTTGCAGATTGACATGGGAGCAGTGGGGAACTAGAAACCTCTGAGCAGGGGTCTAGGTATTGAGGCTAGAGAGGAGGGAACAGTCCCGGCCAGAATGGCTTTTGTCACTGTCACGGTGGCTTGTCTATAATCAGGATGAGGATACCCTGAGGTGCCAGTTCCCCTTCTCTTAGAAGCAGCCCTGCCAAAGGGTGGGGGAATCTGTAACAGGAGAGGTCCTGCTCATAGGAAAGTCAACATCTCTCTGGTGTGAATTGTCCTGGCTTTCTGGGGACCAGAGGGACGTAGATGGTTATAACTGGAAGTGTCCTATGAGCTGGGCCAGCCTGACTTTGGGGGAACAGATGAAGAGAGGGGAAGAGACCAAAAACCCCATACCCTCCAGAGTCTGTCTCTAAAACTAAATCACCTCACAATATCCCCAAATGTAGAGGTGGTTGGAACAGGGGTGAGGGTTTGTGTTTCCAGAAGTGTAAGTATGAGGCCCTTGTGTTTAGGACAGGAAAACACCTAAGGCAGTGGGAAGCAGAGGCCAGGGTCCAGTCCCAGCTTTGTCATCGACCCTCAGTGTAACCTCCAAAGCCCAAGTCATATGATCACTTGGGCTTTGGATTAAGTGAGCGTTAAAGTCACTTCTGGCTCTAAGGCTCCAGGATCTAGCTCAACCTCCTCAATTCCCAGGGAGGAAATTGGGCAGAGGTACCAAGGGACAGGACAGGGTCACACCAGCTGCCGGATCGGGAGGTGACAGAACCAGAGTATATAGCAGTTCCTTCTGGCAGGAAAAGTTGGTGGCTTTCCTGAAACTTTTGGGGAACAATCTGCCTTGAGTATGAGATACAGCCTTCTACTCTGTAACCTCCCCACGTTAAGCATTGCATTTTATGCAAAAGAAAACATTCACAGAAAGATCTCAGGGCTTTTGTGGGAACCAAATGAGGTAAGAGCAGGTCAAATACTTTAAAACAAAGTGAGAGGCCAGGCACGGTGGCTCATGCCTATAATCCCAGCACTTTGGGAGGCTGAGGCGAGAGGATTGCCTGAGCCCATGGGTTTGAGACCAGCTTGGGCAACTTGGCCACACTTCATCTCTACAATAAATAAATTTTTTTAAAAAGTAGCTGGGTGGTGTGTGCCAGTAGTTTCAACTACTTGGAAGATTGAGGTGGAAGAATCACCTGAGCCCAGCATGTTGAGTCTGTGGTGGTGGTTGTGAGCAGCATGCCACGGCACTCCAGCCTGGGTAACAGAGTGAGACTCCTACTCAAAAACAAAACAAACAAACTAAAAAACAAAGTGCAATTACTTTTACTATAGGTAGAAACTGTGATGGTGATAATACAACAATTTGGTGAGCCTGAAGGGTCAGCTTCACATGCTTGTTTTTCAGCCCTTGAAATACACACACACACACACACACACACACACACACACACACGGGTGCTCACACACATGTACACTCATAATTAATACTTATATAACATATTAAGTAGAGGGTGAATTTTCCTTATCTGAAGTGTTTGGGAACAGTAGTGTTTTGGATTTCAGATGTTTTTGGACTTTGGAATATTTCCATTATACTTATTGATTGAGCATCTCAAATCCTAAGATTTGAAACCAGAAATGCTCCAATGAACATTTGCTTTGAGCATTATTGCAGGGTTCAGAAAGTTACAGATTTTGGAGCATTTCAGATTTTTAGATTTGAGATGCTCAAACAGTATCAAAAAGTCCCCACTGTAAAAATATCCAGTAGTACCTATAAATTCCTATTGCATTTCAAAAAGGATTCCCTGAATCCAGGCTCATCAACCATTAAGCTGAATGAGAGGGCAGGAACTTTACAAGTCTATGTTCTTGCAACTATATGAAGTGCTACAATGCAAGACAGTAAAACCAAGCCAAAGGCAACAAAGTGGAAACACACTGATGTTATCAAGCACGTGGCATAGAACCAGGTGAAATTACAAGTCATCCAGGAGATGAAAGGCTTCCTTATGGCCCGGAATATGATAAGCCTTGACTTACCTTTATTCCATTCAGGGAGCTATAAAAATGTCTTTGGGACAGAAACCTAACATCTAAGTCTTAGAGAAGTTTACAAGAGATGTTCTTGGTTACATAGATTGTTTTAAAATTACCCAGCACTTCTCCAAAAGGGAGAGTTTTAAAATAATTTGAGTCTGTCGACGTAGTCCCGGGGATCTCTCCACAGCCCCTCTAAGCACACAGGATCCTTGCGTGCAATTCCCACATGTGATACACTACAGAAACACCAGTGGAGCACCAAGTCTTGTTTCTGCTCAGTCATCTTAGCTTTCCTGACCAGCACATGCAAAAAGAATGGAAACAAAATAAATGCGCAAAAGATAGTCGCATTCCTATACACCAACGATAAACAAACAGAAACTCAAATAATAAACACAGTCCCATTCACAATAGCCGCAAAAATATGAAATACCTTGGCATCTTTCTAATCAGAGAAGTGAAAGACCTTTGCAACGCAAACTACAAAACACTGCTCAAAGAAATCAAAGATGACAAAAGCAAACGGAGAAATATTCCATGCTCACGAATTGGAAGAATCAACATTATTAAGATGTCCATCCTACCCAAGGCAAACTACAGATTAAATGTAATATCCATTATGTTACCAGCATCATGCTTCTCAGACCTGGAAACAACAATATAGGAATTCACATGGAAACATAAACAACCACGAATAGCCAAAACAAACCTCAGCAAGAAAAAAACAAAAGCAAAAAAACCATCACACTCCCAGACTTTAAACTTTATTATAAGGCTACAATAATCAAGACAGTGTGGTATTGGTACAAGAACAGGCATATAGACCAATGGAACAGGATAGAGATTCCAGAAGCAAAACTTCAATCTCTCAACCAACTCATCTTCAACAAAGCCTCCACCATCAGTCACTGGGGAGAGGAGAACCTAGTCAGTAAACGGTGCTGGGAAAACTGACTAAACACATGCAGAACATTAAAACAAGACCCCTACCTATCACCATACACAAAAGTCAACTCTAAATGGATCAAAGACCTAAACATAAAACCTCAACCTATAAGAACCTTAGAAAATGCAGGAGACACCCTTATGGGAATTGGAACTGGCAGTCAATTCCTGATCAAAACCCCAAGTTCCCATGCCATAAGAGATAAGATAGACAAGTGGGACCTCATCAAAATGACAAGCTTCTGCAAAACCAAAGAAACCATTGAGAGGGCGGGGAGACAGCCCACAGACTGGGAAAAAATATTTGCCAACTGTATATCTGACAAAGACCTAATATCTAGAATCTACAAGGAACTCAAACATGCCGAAAAGAAAAAAAACAAACAGTCCCATTACAAAGAGGGAGAAAGATGTGAATAGATATTTCTCAAAAGAAGACATACAAGCAGCCAGCAGATACATGAAAAAATGCTCAGCCTCACTAGCGATCGAAGGAATACAAATCAAAACCACACTGAGATACCACCTAACTCCAGTCAGGATGGCCATCAACAATAACTTAAAAACAACAGATGCTGGAGAGGATATGATAAAAAGGGAACACTTCTACACTGTTGGTAGAAGTTTTTCACAGAGACTGGTGATTCCTAAAAGATCTAAAAATCAACTCCTATATGATCCTGCAGCCCCCCTTCTAGGAGTATACCTGGAGAAACTCAAATCACTCTATGAAAAAGATACCTGGACACACATTTATTGCAGCATTATTATTTTTCTTTTTTTTTGAGTTGGAGTCTCACTCTGTCGCCCAGACTGGAGTGCAGTGGCTGCTCCCGGCCACCGCAGCCTCGACCTGCTGGGCTCCAGTGATCCTTCCGCCTCAGCCTTCCAAATAGCTGGAACTATGGGTGTGCGCTACCACGCCCAGCTAATTTTTGACTTATTGTAGAGATGAGGTCTCACCAAGTTGCCCAGGCGGATCGCGAACTGCATTATTTACAATAATAAAATCAGGGAACCAACCGTGTTTCCCATTGAAAGAGGACTGGATAAAAAAATGTGTTACATATACATGCTGGAATATTACACAGCTATAAAGAAGGACAAAATTATGAACTTCACAGCAACTTGGATGGATGGACTTAGACTCTATAAAACTGAGTGATGTATCACAGAAGCAAAGAACTGAGTATCACATGTTCTCATTCATAAGTGGACCTTGAACAATTATCATAATACTATAAGAAAGAGATTGACAGCAGTGGGAAACTGCCAGAGGAGGGGGGACACACTTCATCAACAAGGTTACCTGCATAATGGACATTTGTAAATCTAACCCTGAATTGTACCCCACATCTTTAAAATAAAAAATTTAAAAATTTTAAAAGAGAAAGAAAGAATGGAAACAAGATACTTATGTGTGATACTCCTGCCCTGCTACCTGCCACCCCAACTCCCATCTCTCCTTGGTTTATCTTCTCCTCTTCCTCTGTCTCTAAGGAGAGTTCTGTCTTTTCCCACACATTTCTCGGGCTTTTGAGATACACATCTGGAAGGCTGAATAGAGAGAAACAGGGCTGGAGTGGAAAGAGGGAAGAGGGAATTAGAGGAAAAGACACATGGGCTGAGGTTTCTGCAACACTTGGAGGCAGAATTTGAGAGTGAAGTGTTTAGAATTTAGCTCCTATGGAGATTGTGTAAAAACTGGAGAGAAAAGGAAAGAAGGAAAAAGACGGTTTGGGGAATGTTTTTAACTATTGTATTTGGATTTCCTCTGATAGTCTTCCAAAGAAGATTGAAATTATTTGTAATCATTTGTTGTCACTCGATAGTTTCCTATGTGACCCTCTGCTGAGACTGGACCATGTGGGGCCTGAGGCTCTATCTGGGTTACACATGGTTATCTCGGAAGAGTAGAAGCAGCTTTCAGTGCATCTGAGATTATTTTACTCCCCAGCAAGTGAAGAGCCATGCACCAATTAAGGGATCTCTGAGTGAATTGAATTTTGTGAATAGTCACCTCCTTCTTGAGTTGTCTCCATCCTCAGAGGCCTGCCAGCCCCTTCAAAGCTCTGAGGAACAGCTTCTGTTTTGCATTTTATCTATTTGACTACGTTAGCATATCTGCCACACATGACTGTGAGCATATCAGCTCAACACATCCTCACGTTTAAGATATTCTAGTTTAAGCCGGGCTCGGTGGCTCAGCCTGTAATCCCAAGCCTTTGGGAGGCTGAGGTGAGTGGATTGCCTGAGCCCACGAGTTTGAGACCCGCCTGGGCAGCAAGACCTCATCTCTACAATAAATCAAAAAATCAGCCGGGTGTGGTAGCGCATGCCTGTAATTCCGGCTACTTGGAAGGCTGAGGCGGAAGGATCGCTGGAGCCCAGCAGGTCAAGGCTGTGGTGGCCAGGAGCGGCCACTGTACTCCAGTCTGGGCGACAGAGTGAGAATCCAACTCAAAAAAAAAAGATATTCTAGTTTGTATTTGAGATAGTTCAAAAACCTCCAGGGGAAAAAGAAAAAGAGAAAGAAATAGAATGAAGAGAGATGATATGATGGAAAGACAAAAAAACATTGTCTACCTGCTCTGTGCCCGGCACTGACACTTCACATATGGAGTATAACTTAATCCCCCAGCAACTGCCGACAGCATGATTTACAATCCTCAATACAGGGGCCCCTATCTTTTTTGGCATCAGGTACCGGTTTCATGGAAGACAATTTTTCCATGGACCAGGGGGGTAGGGGGATGGTTTTGGAATGATTCGAGCACCTTATCATTTATTGTGCATTCTTTTTCCATTTTTGTCACATTTTAATATATGATAAAATAATTTTACAACTCACCATAAAAAAAGGGGTATGGATGGAAGTGGTAAATAAAATAATGGGCAGGCCACACACAGACTAAAATAAGTGTCAGATTCTGACTTAAAGCCTGTCACCAGATGCAGCTATACAAGTGAAGTACATCAACTCACTTGCCACTCACTGATAAGAGTTTTAATGAGTCTGCAGGCAATTTATTTATTATGGTCTCCAGGTAGTCAAACTTCACTGCTAATGTTAATCTGTATTTGCAGCCGCTCCCCAGTGCTAGCATTACCACCTCAGCTCCACCTCAGACCATCAGGCATTAGATTTTCATAAGGAGCATGTAACCTAGATCCCTCACATGTGGAGTTCACAATAGGGTTCATGCTTCTATAAGAATCTAATACTGCTGATGATCAGACGGGACAGAGCTCAGGAGGTGATGCAAACGATAGGAAATGACTATAGATAGAGCTTGCTCGCCCGCCACTCACCTCCTTCTGTGTAGTCCAGTTCCTAACAGGCCACAGAGAAGTCTTAATATGTTAAAAAAAATTAGCCAGGCGTAGTCACTCAAGTTTGTAATCCTAGCAATTTGGAAGACTGAGACAAGAGGATTGCCTAAGCCCATGGCTTCGAGACCAGCCTGGGCAATGTGGTGAGACCTCATCTCTACCAAAAAAAAAAAAATGAGCCGGGTGTGGTAGCACACACCTGTAGTTCCGGCTACTTGGAAGGCTGAGGTGGAAGGATCACCGGAGACCAGCAGGTGATGGCCATCAGTGTGCCACGGCTCTCCAGCCTGGGCGACAGAGTGAGACTCTGACTCAAAACAAAAAACAAAAAACTGAGAGGTTGAGTAAGTTATCCAGCCAGTAAGTGAAGAGATTAAAACCTAGTTCCATTGACAGACAAGTCTGGCCTCTGCATAACAGAGCACCTGCCATTCCAAGACCCATGCCACACTCCCAGTCTGAGCCTCTCCAGATGGCCTTATCTCCTCATCCAGAGTTCCAGAGTCTGAGCTTCTCCTGGTGAGAAACCTGCAGTCATGCATGATGAGGTAAAACTGACCTCCTGACCCCAAACAAGACCCTGGAAAAAGACCCAAGTCCCAGAATTCTCCCTCCACGTGGCATCGGTGTGGTCCAGTGGGAATTGCTGAGAATCAGAAGACCAGGGTTCCACCCCATGACCTTGGCAAGTCACTTACTCTCAACACACCTCTATTTTCTACTCTGTGAAATGGAAAATAATATTTATTAAACCCTTTAAAAGTTGTCAAAACAAAATATATACTAGGTGTGAAAGCCTCTTTAAGAGAACAATACTGAAAGCATACATCATGTTCGCTTCAGTTATGATTGCATCTCACACAGTCATAAGGAGTTTGTTTTGGTAGTTTCACATTCTTGTGCAGTAGGCAGGGCAGGCATTTGTATCCCCATTAAGCAGATGCAGAAACTGAGGCCCAGGAATCCTGAATCACTTGGTTTTAAGGTGATGAAGGAGTGCTTGCCCTCCCTCTTAATCTGGCACTTGCCTGTCATCCCTCCAGGCCCATCACCCACCGGGAACACCCTGTGGTATCAAGGCCTAATGAGGCTGCAGCTTGATCTACTTGTGGCCCAAGATGCCACCCAAATAGGGTGCCAGCCATGGTCGGGCATCGAGAGACTTGAAGGGAAGAGAGCATGGGACTAACCAGACACAGTTCATTGTCACTTATAGGAAGAAAGAGCCACTAAAAACACTTGTGCTGCTGGTGGCAGGATGCAGAGTGTCACCTTCGGACAAGAGGAGGAAGTGACAAATGTGACTACCCCTCAGTCGGGGCTCAGTAAGTGAATTTACTACCTCCAGTCTCCAAGTGTTGGTCTCGTTTCCAAGGAATAACGTGTGTTTCAGTTTGATGGATGAGACATAAATCAACTTCAATGCCCACCTCTCTGTATTTGTGGGGTGTGCTGTACTTCTATTTTTTTTTTTTTTCGTTGGAAAGGTAATTCTTCCCAGAGCTGGATTAATGATTGCCTGTCTCCTATTACCATGGGCTTGTAAGACCAGGATTGACAGCTGTTTTAGTGCTCCCCGGCTGGGAACGGTTTGTTTAACAAACACAGCAGGACACACATGATCCCCTGGCTGCCTGTTCTCCTTCCCATCTCGTAGGATGGCACTGTGCCCACTCACAAGCCGGCAGCTCCCTGCCCTTGGGCAGAAGTGCCAGGGAACTGTGGCTTTAAACTGGCACCGAGTAGAATACAGAGGGTGCTTGGCTTTTCCTTCTCCTGGAATCGCTTGGTGCCCTCCACAGCCCAGGGGCCATGCAACCTCTCCATATGTGTTTCCCCAAACCTGTCACCTGTGTGTTACTGTAAGACTCTGAACAAATACTATTACTAGCAGTAGCATGTATGGAATGCGGATCATGGGTCAGCTGTGGTGTTGAATGAGTACTTTAGATTGTCTCTCTTATTTTGGGCATCACAGCAACCCTTGCATATTCACAGAGGGGTAATATTATTACCCCCATTCTACAGACGACAAAGTGAAGGCTCAGAAGTTTCAACCACCTGCACAACACTTCACTTCACAGTTGTAAGGGCAGGATCAGATCACAGGTAGGAACATTCAAATGACTGACAAAGATATGTAAAGTTAAAGACTGGAGTGAGTAAATCCAAATGAAAGCAATTTGTCATATCTTTCAAGCAAATACATGTTTTTTACGATAATACTCAATGCTAACGTAATGAATCACAGGTGGCCACAGATTCTCTGACACTCCTCCTGAGAAATAAGGCCTCTGCCTCCTCCCTTGAACCTTAGGGAGTTCTGTGACTGCTTTGACCAACAGAATGTAGTCGAAGTGTTGCTGGGCCTTCGGAGACTAGAAGTTTCCACAGCTTGCCTCTGGGAGCACCGGTTCACTCACAGCACCCTGAGGCACCCTGTTCTTACAGAAACCTTGGGAAGAGGCCCGGAGAGCACATGGGGAGGGGAGGGGAGTTATGAGCCCAGCCTTCCAGCCTCCTCTGCCAGAGTGTGGGCATGTGGGAAGGACATCTTAGACTCTCTGAGCGGCTGACAACCTAACACCATCAAGAAACCTCCGTCAATGCCGCGTAGGATACAGAATCGACCGGCTGAGCCCTGCCTGAATTCCTGACCCCCAAATGTGAGTGATCCTAAAATGATGGTCACTAAAGTCCCTTAGTTGGAGGGCAGTTTGTTTTGCAGCAGTGTGTTAACTGGAAGAACTAAGAAGCTGAAGTGTTGCGAGTACTCTCAAATCCGATGGGGCCGTTTATGCTGGGGCACACTTTCTAGAAGGCAACTTGGTAATATGTATCTAAGATCCTAAATGTTCCTTTCCCCTGGTTCCACTTAATTCCCTTTAAAGAAATCTATTCTAAACAGATAACCCAAAATGTGGACAACACTTTCCACGTCTTTTATTTACATTAACATAAAATTAGAACAATCCAAATGTCAAACATGATAGAAATTTAAGTTATAGCCCAATGTCACATTCTATGTGGTTTTTAAAAGTTTTTAAAAGTTCTTTTAATGACAACGAGAAAGAACTCTAAACTGTGTATTTAATATGTGCTTCTCGATGTTAAAAATACATACATATGTAAATGCTATAAGAACATAGGCCAAAAATAAGAATCAGGGTAACCTCTCGGTAATAAGGTTATGGCTGAGTTCTTTGTCCTAACACTTCAAACATTTCTCTACTTTCCAAATTATTTATAATGACACTGTATTACATTTTAAATCAGAACATAAAGTTTAAAAAAAGCAAATAAAAAGAACAAAGGAGAAAAATCCCTTTGAAATTAATACCGAGAGAATATTGAGTAAAACTGGATCCTTGGGGTGGAGAAAGCCTTTTTTCTAAAATACAACCTGTAAGGTATACAGGTTGACGTTTTAAGAAAAAAGTTTCCCGAGGATACCCGTAATTTACACTCAATCTGTAAAGGTGTGAGCAAAGAGATAATATGAAGTTCTCCGTGCTGGTGAGAGGTGCTGGATCCAAATGTCCCCTCCCTCAGAAAGCCTCCCACATCCACGGGTACCCCCAGTCAGGAAGCTAATGCCCTTCCTCCCAAACCAACTGTGAATTTTCAAAGCACTTGACTGGTCTCAATCATTGACGGTGGTGAGTGAAAATTGACTGCTGCCAGACTCTGATCTTCGCACAGAGGATACACATGGTTGTCTCAGTCCTTAGCTTTGAGGAATTTAAAGTCCAGTCTCAAGGTACTTGGCGCTTTGTATATTGCTTGTGTCTGTGGCTTATCTCCTCCAGCAGTCTGTCGGGTATCCCAGGGAGGCAGCATCCATGTCAGACTCTCTTGTTGGTTCTCATGACTCCCAGGTTGACGCAGGGCACAGGATGGGCACCCACGAGGTATCTGTGGAAGGAAGGATGCATGGTGATGCCCTGCCCACTCTTGTGTTTCATTGCTAGAGTCAAATGTGCTAAAGCACACGCCGTGTTATGTAAATGACCAACTAACATGCAAACAGAAAGTACTGGAGTGATTACCAGGCATGAGAAACACTGTGCATTTCCCCATCAGGGGGGATTTGCAGCTTTCTGAGAAGGAAGACTTTCCTCTTCCAAAAAGTAGAAGAGGAAAAAAATCATCCACCTCCAAGATGTCAGAAGAAACTGATCAGAGCATGCGTCTGTAGGCTGGATGGCTTTGGCCATTGTTCTGTCATGGCAACCTTTAATAACAGACCTGATGGAAAGGGTAAGTGTCCTATGTAAATGATGGGACTGATGAAATCCCAAGCATTCTCACAGGCCAAAGGTCACCCTTATTTTTCCTTTATTTCTGTGGATGTTTTCAAAGGCCTAATCCCTACTTCTAGTTTTCAATCTCATTGCTTATAAACAGGTGACTGGATCAGAAAAATTAACAGAAGAACAGGCATGTGCAGTGGCCCTCCATTGTTATGTGCTTGTCTTATCTCAAGTATCTGTTCCAGCACGGATACCAGACCCAGCCAGGGACTCTGACTCAGTGGATCTGGGCGGGGTGGAAGTGAGACATGAGATTCTGCTGCAGTTGGTCCCAGGACCTCAGATTGAGGAACTGAGATATCAATGTGCTGATTAGGGCTCTCCAGAGATAAGCTGGTTAGAGGGTTGGGAAACAGGTAGTGGGAAATAAGTGCTGTGTTTCTTGTAAAAATGGATATATTCATTTATTTGTTTATCCTGTATTCATTTATGTTACTTAAACTTAAACATTTATGTAGCTGGGTTCGGTGGCTCAGCCTGTAATCCCGCGCCTTTGGGAGGCTGAGGTGAGTGGATTGCCTGAGCCCGCGGGTTCGAGACTCGCCTGGGTAACTTGGCGAGACCTCATCTCTACAATAAATCAAAAAATCAGCTGGGCGTGGTAGCACATGCCTGTAATTCTGGCTACTCGGAAGGCTGAGGCGGAAGGATCGCCGGAGCCCAGCAGATTGAGGCTGCGGTGGCCGGGAGCGGCCACTGCCCTCCAGTCTGGGTGACAGAGTGAGACTCCAACTCAAAAAACAAAACAAAAACAAACAAAGATTTATGTAAAGCTAATTATGTGACAAGATAAAGACAGGAATAGCCCATGGGAGGTCACTGGCAACCTAAAGGAAGTTTCTGTAGAGTGACAAGGCTAAAAACCAGATTACTGTGGGTTGAGTGGGTGGGAGGTGAGGAAGTGGAGCCCAAGGGTGCCGGTGATACATGCACGAAGCTCGTCTGTGTAGGGGAGACAAGAGGTGACAAGAGAAGAGAGGGAGAAGAGGATCCAGAATTTTTCTTTTCTTTTCTTTTCTTTTTTTGAATTGGAGTCTCACTCTGCTGTCCAGGCTGGAATGCAGTGGTGTGATCACGGCTCACCACAGCACTGACCTCCTGGGCTCAGGCGATCCTTCCTCTTCAACCTCCCAAGTAGCTGAGACTACAGGCAGGCGCCACCATGGCTGGCTAAGTTTTTAATTTTTTTTTTGTGGAGACAAAAAGTCTCACAATGTTGCCCAGACTGGCCTTGAATTCCTGGGTTCAAACAACCTTCTTGCCTCGGCCCCCCAAAGTGCTAGGATCATAGGTATAAGGCACCACTTTCTTTCTTTCTTTTTTTTTTGAATTGGAGTCTCACTCTGTCACCCAGACTGGAGTGCAGTGGCCACTCCCGGCCACCACAGCCTTGACCTGCTGGGCTCCGGCGATCCTTCCGCCTCAGCCTTCCGAGTAGCTGGAACTACAGGCGCGCGCTACCACGCCTGGCTAATTTTTTTATTTTATTGTAGAGATGAGGTCTCGCCTGCCCAGGCGGGTCTCAAACCCGTGGGTTCAGGCAATCCACTCACCTCAGCCTTCCAAAGGCGCGGGATTACAACCACGTTCAATGAGAGGCAGAAAGGTAGATGGACAGTGGCCTTGAGTGTGTTTACCTGTTAATGGAACGGGGCCAGCAGGAAGGATGAGATTGATGATCTAGGAGGGAGCAGAGATAGCCCCTGGAGTGAGTCCCTTAGAAGGTGAGAGGGACAGGAGTCAGAGCCTGGGAGGACGATGTGGACCAGTGATAATGAACTGCCCTCCATCTTAGGATAGTGGTTAGAGAGTGGTCACCTCTTGGCTCTGCCACTTACCACAGATGTGGCCCCAGGCAAGCTAAGTCTTAACTTTTCTCTACCTCGGTTTTTCCATCTATAGAATGGGAAACATACTAGCATCTACCCTGCAGGGTAGATGCAGATAAAGGAAGGGAATGTAAAAAACATGCAGCATACCCCTTGGTAAGCACGGCATAAGTAGTATCTGTTATTGACACTATTATTATTATTATTATTATTATTATTATTATTATTATTATTATTTGAGTTGGAGTCTCACTCTGTCGCCAAGACTGGAGTGCAGTGGCCACTCCCAGCCACC
>NW_007247275.1:0-3024 GCF_000164805.1 Carlito syrichta | reverse complement strand
CGGCCACTGCACTCCAGTCTGGGTGACAGAGTGAGACTCCAACTCAAAACAAACAAAAAAATCAGAGGAAAATGAGGGAGAATGGGTGATGTCTCAGGTTGGTTTGTGGAATTGGTCGTGTTCCTGCCTGAAGGCTTCTGTGTTCTGGGTGACTGGGAGGCAAGGTCACTGCTGAGAGAAGAGCTCCCCCCCACCAAAAGAAGAGTCTAGGCCAACGTTTGAGAAGGAAGCCATGGCTCACGTGATCTCTACTGACTGTTGGAGCTGCCTAAGGAAAGGCTGTGGGCTCCAGGGACAGTGTTGAGGCCCTGTCAAGGCTAGGGCTCTCACCTGCCTCATGCGAGGTATCTCCAGGGAGCAGCCCATGGCCCAGCATGGGACAGCCCAGAGTTGGGTCCATCCAAGGTTGGGGCTCAGCCGGTGGGTACCACAGGCAGATGAAGCAGCACGACCATTTGGGAGGGTGATAAAAATGTTGTTGAAATTATGTTGACCATCTGTCACTGGGCAGGGAGAACAGTGAAGACAAGGAGGGAGACGAGACTGATAGACGGTCCTCGGACTGAAATCTCAGAGGGCGAAGAACATGCCCCGTGGAAGGCCAGCTCCTGGGGAGCAGCGCCATGTCTGTCCTGGTCCCTGGTCGCCCTAGAACCTGCCTAGTGTCTCTCAAGGAGTGCACTGCCAATATTTGCTGTGGCAAACATTATTTACTGGATGAAGTGATTAAGTCAGAAGGCGCAGAGATCACAGCAGAGGGCGCCTGAACAGTGACGTCGGGGAAAGTTCCTTTAAGGCTGACAAAGCCTGGATTTTGCTTGTGGCAGTGGGTGTCCGATAGGCGATGGGGGAGAATGACACTGGGATGTGGAAGGCGGCAGGTGGCAGTGGGGGGGCAAGAGGAGACAAGAGGGTCACCCTTGGAGACTTGGGGGTCACTGGGGACAATGAGAGGATTTCGGGTGTGGAAAACAGCTGTGAACTTGGACACCAAGGTCTTCAGTGGATGGGGGTTGTTCAAGACGTCAGTGACTGCCCCCTGGTCGGGGTGCCCGGGGATGGCCAAGTGGGTCGATAACAAAGCAAAGAGGGACAGCAGTGGCAAAGGCTGTCGATGTCCTCCCGAGGGCCCTGGGTCACTCTGAGTCACCAATAGCTGCTGCTTGGCTTCTGGCACGAGACTGTTTTGCACCACTGGAGTCCAGTCTCTGCTTTTCCACCAAGGGCTTCTTCAATCTCCTACAGCAGATTGCTCAGACCTCCTACAGGTTGCCCAGAGGTGCCAGGGGTATCAGCCCCAGGAGCACTTCTCAACCAAGCCAGGATGGGATGGAGGGTAAATACCTTGTTTTCTTGTTTGCTGGTGGGCCAGTTCTGAGGTGAGTTCTATGCAGTTTCTCAGAGAGCCCTGCAGGCTGCACCTTTTGTTGGTATTTCTGTCTGCCCTGGGTCACCTCTTCTCATTATTCATGCTTCCCGGGACCACCTTTTGACTTTTCTCTGCAGCTTCAGGGGCACAGGTCCGCCCCAGGCAGCAAACCCGCACTGTGGTCACTCAGGACGTGGCGTGCAGGTAGCTCGGCCCTGTCTCAAGCTAGGAGGCAGCTCTCGGGAGCAGAGGGCAGACCCCTATCTGACACTGGACAAGGCTGCATAGCCTCACCCAATGTGGGACAGGTGCCACGTGGCCAGCAGTGGAGAGAACCAGCTGGGAGAATGTGAGCATGGTGGGAAGACACAGCACGGACTGGATACAGCAGCAGTGAGAGAAGCTCTGTGACCAAGCAAGCCTAAATCGTGGAACACAGCCAGATTAGTCCCAGCTGTGGACCGTCGGACGTCCCAGAATTCAGTTACCAAAGAGGCCAGGGTTAATTCACACGGTGTAGACCAGGGGCCTGCAAGCGACAGGCTGCTCTTTCTTTCTTTCTTTCTTTCTCTCTCTCTCTCTCTCTCTCTCTCGTCTCACTCTATCACCCAGGCTGGAGGGCAGTGGCACGCTCCCGGCCCCCGCAGCCTCCACCTGCTGGGCTCCAGCGATCCTTCTGCTACCACACCCAGCTAATTTTTTTGATTCATTGTAGAGATGAGGTCTCGCCAAGTTGCCCAGGCGGGTCTCGAACCCCTGGGCTCACTCACCTCGGCCTCCCAAGCGCGGGATTACAGGCTGAGCCACCGAGCCCGGCTGCCACCTGTTTCTTAAAACTGTGTTGGCACAGTCAGGCCCATTCGTCCCCATGTTGTCTGTGCCTGCTATATCCTTATGGGGCAGAACTGAGTCATGTGGCCAGAGACCAGATGAGAGAGGAACCAAAAAAATCCCTGAGAACCTGTGTATTTATTCTTACATGTTTAAACTTCAGTCACCTTCAAAGTACTCTCTGTCTGATACAATACACTGAACGAGATACTTTTTCCACTGCTCAAAAGATTTTGAATTCATCCATTTTGATGATTTTTAGTGCTTTTGCCATTTTTTGTTTCACCTCTTCCCTATTGACCAAACGTTTCCCTTTGAGGATTTTTTTTCATCGGGGAAACAAAAAAAGTCACTTGGGGGGAGATTAGGTAACTTTGAAAAAGTTGTGTCACAGTTTGTGGAAGAAACATTCGAGTTGTGGCAAACAAGGGACTGGTTCTTCCATCATGACAATGCACCTGTCCACACCATGCTGCGTGTTCAGCAGTTTTTGACCAAGAGCAGCATGATCCCCAGACCCCGCCCTCCCTATTCACCCAATCTTGCTTTGAGGGACTTTTTTTTTGTTTTTCCAATGAAAAAAGTCCTGAAAGGGAGACATTTTGTCGATGTGGAAGAGGCAAACAAACAACAACAACAACAAAAAAAAACAGCAGAAGCACTAAAAGCCATCAAAATTGATGAGCTCAAAAACTGTTTTGAGCAGTGGAAAAAGCATCTCCACAGGTATATTGTATCAGTCAGCCAGTACTTTAAAGGTGACTAAAAGCCAGGTTTGGTGGCTCAGCCTGTAATTCCAGCGCTTTGGGAGGCCGAGGTGAGTG
>NW_007247274.1:585541-617244 GCF_000164805.1 Carlito syrichta | reverse complement strand
CCAACTTCACTGAAACACACATGGCTGAGGTTTTAAGTCTGAGCTGGGATGGTGAGAAGAGGATGCTGAGGTTACAGATGCTGAGGAAATAAGGACATATCATACCCTCTGTGGTCCCAAGAGGACAATGACTACTATTTATGTAGTGTTTAGAGTACATGCTGGTCATTGTTGTAAGTTCTTATGCATATAATTATGCAATTAATTCTCACTATGATCCTATGAGATAGAGTAGGTTCTCAATGTCATTGGTAGGTTCTTAGAAACTGTGATTTTAAGTGAAACAGCGTATGGCAGGTCCTTGAATAACATCATTTCCTTTAACACTGTTTTGTTGATACAGATAAAAAATTGGTTTCATTACACATCTTCTTGCTTGAAGTCTCAGTTTCCAAGAATCAACTGAAGATGTTAAGTGAAGACTTCCTGTACTATTATAATCCCCAATATACTCTCTTAGCTGGCCAGCAGAATCCATAGTGACCAAATTATTCTTCTTCCAGCTTTATTGAGTTGTAATTGACAAAAAAATTATATACACTCAAGATTTACACATCAACTGCATATGATGATTTGATATACATATTCATTGTAAAATGATGACCACAACCAGCTAGTTAACATATCTATCAATTCACATAGTTATCTTTTCTTTCCTTTTTGAGAGGGGTGAGAACATTAAGATCTACTCTTTTCACAAATCTCAAGTATGCAATGTAGTATTTATGAGCTATCGTCAGCATGCTGTACATGAGATCTCTAGAACTTACTCATTTTCTAACTGAAAGTTTGTATCCTTTGACTGCATCTTCCCATTTTCTCCACACCCTGAACCCTGGAAACCACCATTCCACTCTCTGCTTCTATGGATTTGACATTTTAAAATTATACATATAGGTGTGATCATGTGGTATTTGTCTTTCTCTGACTAGCTTATTTAACTTAGCATAATGACCTACAGATTCTTCCATGTTTTTGCAAGTGGCAGAAGTTCCTTCTTTTTTTAAGGCTGAATAATGTTCCATTGTGTGTGTTTCTCACAGTTTCTTTATCCACTCATATGTCTACACCACTTAGCTGTTTTCACATCTTGGCTTTTATGACTGGAACTGCACATGGGGCTCTAAATCTTCATATTACAGCTGAAGTTCACTGAAATCTAACAGGAGTAGAAACATTTTTTTAATGCTCAAAGTCACTATAAAATTCCATTTGCTGGAGTACTTTTGGGTCAGTGTGTACATTGTCTAATACAAATCTAAGACAACTGTTTAGTATACTCCTTTTGATTGATAAACATTTGTTTTAATCACTACAATGATTTTTACAAGATAAAATTATTTTTTGGAAAGGTCTCCAACCAAAAGCTTTTCAATAGGAGAGGACGGAATCCCAGAAAATCCTTATTCTTTAAGTAAATCAGGTTATTAGGAGAAATCTGGAGGAAGATATTACATCTCTACTGCCTGCTTGACAGCTGAATTACTGGATGGGAGGAATCATTGCTGTAAATGGAACGTGTAGAACACAGGTCTTTAATTGTAGCAAAAAGAAACAGGGCACTCTAAAAACTTGATAAAAACCACGTTGGTATTTCTGAGTTACGTGGTAACACACCTGCAAGATTTCTGAGCAAGAGTAAGTAACCCACAGCAGTGCATCTGTCAATAGATATCATAATTTATGTTGTTAATTTACATAAAATAATATATCGGTTTAGAAGTGAACAGTGATTTAAAAATTCCAAACATTTATCATTTAAGAAATAAGGTATTATACAAACTGCCATAGAATTATTTGCAATTTTCTTACTATTCAAGTAATGCAGAACTCCTTAGAAAATTCAAATAAAGTGAAAGAATGTTGAATTGTTCATAATCCCATGACTCACAAGGAATCTCTGGTTGTTATTGTTTTTCATGGCTTTATTTCTGAGGACATCTTTGTTTTTCTGACACAGATTAGTGGCTGTGTGATTCTGCTTCAGCTAATTACTATTGCTAGTCATGAGCTGCCCTGATTTCTAGTCTCTTCCAAAAATCTTCCTGTTGAAGGTGGGTTGGTTGTGCTGTTTTTGATCAAATGGTAGGAAAGGAAATGAGAATAATAAAAAGCATTGGTACTTAAAGATGATCTATTCACTGAGAGAGAAACTGTTACTGGTAAAGTTATACCACAGATCAAGGACAAAGCGAGGATAAAGCCAAAGTCTGAGACTTTTGATTTTTGTTTGCTTCGATTTTTAGTTGAGGCATCTCCATTCTCTTGGTTGACACCAGAAATATTGGCCATGATGTATTCTCCATCTCAGTGTGATCTTTCTTTGTGTTCATTTCAACTCAAAGCAGTTACTTTCTTGCTTCTTGCCACAGGTCCTCAGATGAATGGGTTTTCTGCCCCCAAATCTCTCCTTTTAAGTATTTGGTGTTATAAGTAGAGTTTTAAGTGAAGATGCAAGTAGTGCTCATAATTTAGATTTTAGTGACTGTTTTAGCTCAGTTCTCAGAATAACAAGTGCAGGAAGGAGAGGACATTTGAAGTGATAAGAACCAAAGAGGTCAGCAAAAAGAAGAGTCACCCGTCAGAGGTCAGATAGGTCAAAGGCCATAGTCAGGGTGAGCGGCAGGGGCCTCCACGAGTGGTGTGGGAACAGAAATCATAGAACTAACCCACATGTTGAAATAAAAGAGATCAAGAAGCCAATCAGAGGGACTGGGTTCCAAGGAATTCAGGTCAAGACATTTCTTCCATTTCATGTTATAATTTAAAAATAGCAGTAGGGTATTGGTTTTTATCAAGATATAATTTCTTCTATTTTATTTAGACCTGCCCAAGACTATCTATTGTGAGCTCCCTCAACAATGAATATTTATAACAAATAAATATGAATTTTCTGTGATTTTGGTAGCCTTCAAGCTGATTCCCTACAGGATAAGTATAGTTAATAATCAATATTCTCATTCTAGGCTAATCTGTGGAAATAGGCTAACACTTTAAAATTTGACATGGTTGTGTCAAGAGTGGAAAATATGTTTTTAGCTACGTTAATAAAAAAAGAGTCTTTGGTCAAATGACTGTTAAAATATAAATAAGAATTGGAATGGAAAAAAATCCAGAGAGGGCTATAAAATGTACTGACTTGGCAATGATGCTAGTTATGATTTTATTGGCCAGGAAAAAAATTATAGTATTTCCCGTGCCATCCAAGGGCTAATATCATAATTTATGGATCACAATAAAGTGTTTTATTTCAACTCCTGGGAAATTTCAAAACTATATATACCAAGACAGTACTTGAGAAAATAAAGAATCTTTTGTTCTAATTCCATGAGATGGTATAAAAATTATTTATGTGTGGGAGTTCACAGCTTCCCAAACCTCTTTATATCGGCATCTTCTCCAATCCTGCTTTTTCTGGAAGAAACGAGGATACATGCTATGTGAGCAAATTCCTGTGAAAAATATAAATATGTATATTTCTTGGCGGTGGAGAGAGTAGAGGCCACATGCTAGGATGTGCGTAGCAAGTGACACGGAGGAGTGAGGGAACAGGGGCCAAAAACAGGACGGGGTGGGTGGGAGGATTTGATCACAGGAAGGGTGAGCACATCCTAGGAGGTCTGAGGGACAGAAACGTGCTACAGGGGACATCTTGATACAAGTTGTGTGGACCCAGTTTCTGACCCGCTTTTGACATTTGAATGAGAAGTGACTATTGAAATTTCCATCTGGGTCACTCTTCTTTCAGTGTGACTCTGATTCACAACTACATGACCAGGGTTGGGGTTATGCAAGTAGGGACAAAAAAAAAAAAAACCCATAATTTATTTATAAAAAGTTGTGTATTCTCACATGTTTAAACTTCAATCACATTCAAAGTATGCTCATTTTGAGGCAGTACACTTATCAAGATGCTTTTCCACTGCTTAGAACTGTTTTAGAATTCCTCATTCACGAACCTTTTAGCACTTCTGCCATTTTTTGTTTCACCTCTTCCACATTGGCAAAATATTTCCCTTTGATAACTTTTCTTTCACCTGGAAAAGCAAAAAAAGTGCCTTGGGGGGAGATCAGGTTAATAGGGAGGGTGAGGCCTGGGGGTCATGCCATTTTTTACCAAAAATGACTGAACACTCAGCACAGTGTGGGCAGGTGCACTTGAAATGTGCAAATGCACTTGAAAGAATGGTCCAAAAAAAAATTCACCGAGGTCAAGCGCAGCTTCTCTCAACAATATAGCTGGTACACTGATGCGGATGTGTTCCTAGAACACTTACCTAGCTGGGGAAGCCTGTACTACAAGGGAACCACTCTCCAAAAAATTAATTCTTTTTGGGGGGGGGTTCCCCTTGTATAAAGATGTTAAAGCAAAGTGGCAGGAGGCTAGCTCTACCCCAAGCTACTTTTATGTTGGAGGACAAAAACCTGTTGGTTACAAGCTTTAGATCCATTATCTTATTTAATCCTCATGACAACTGTGTAACACTGCTATGGTTTAAACTCACTGACAGCCAGGGAAAACTGAGACTTCCATGGCTGCATGAGCTGACCACATGCTGACAGGTAGTATCCCATATGGATTATCTAAAGCCAGGCTGACCCATGCTCTGACCCCTTTTCTCACTTTCTGAAAAACTTTTCAATTGAGTCTCAATTTCTTTGTTCTTTCAATCTGGGAGCCTGATGACAAGTCTTTTCCTTGCTCCCCTAGGGATGTTAAATGAAAAAGATGAATAATGAAATACCAGTGGTATGTGTGGTTCTGCTGACTGACTTGTTGGGCCTCAGGTAGCTTAAAATCTCCATCTCAGAACTTCCAAAGTGAAACACAGAAACCAAAATGTTGTCACACTCCCGGAGAGTTTTGGAGATCGGCAGGTCAAGGCTGCTCTAAGAACTTTTTGGAGAAAAGCATGTGGTAGAATCAACAAGAGTGTGTCCTTCCCATGGTCGTACTGTCCGGTGGTCTTCCAGTCCCTTTTGTATGTGAATGCCTGGGCATATCAAGAATTGATGGAAACTCTGGCTCCATTGCTGAGGCAAGAGTTTGGAATCTGAGTCACACCTCTAGGAGGCGAGAAAGGATGTGGTTAGCAATTCTCTCCCAGATGCCTCATTAGCAAACAAAGGGCTTTGAGTCAGTAACACAGTGTGTGGACTAGGTATCAGACCCTGTAGAATAAACTATCCAAACACAGCTGCATGAGTTGATGGGGCCCCACAGGACACCTGTCATATGACACACACAAGTAACCCTTGGTTGCTTCCTCTGCCTGGGATAAATCGCAATAACAGTAACAGGGATTTAAAGTCTAGGCCTCCAATCAAATACATGCAGAATGAACTCTCTTACCCATATGGACTTCAGAATAAACACCCTTCCAGTAGAGCAGTGTTTCTTCCTTTGGGAACCTCCCTATCATTCTAGGGTTGCGTGGAGGGTAGTTATCCCTTTGATGCCAGGAATTATCCAAAACTCATCTTAAGAATAGCAGAAGCAAAAACATTTGATAGTAGAGAGAGAGCACCAGATCTTGTTGTGTCTTTTGTGGTCAGACAACATCGTGTTGGTAGATGGCCCAACTCCTGTAGCCATCTGAGGCTGAGAAACACAGAAAGGAAAGTCATTCCATCAAGAGAACAATAACCGTCTGAAAGATGCTCCTTTGTTAGCGGGAAAGGGAAGCGGGATTGTTAGTAGTGGGAATCTGCCTGGGGAAAGGGGGGCACACCTCATCAACAAGGGTAATGAACATTTGTATACCGAACCCTGAATTGTACCCCACATCTTTAAAATAAAAAAATTAAAAGTTAAAAAAAAGATGCTCATCTTTAAAATAAAAAAATTAAAAGTTAAAAAAAAAGATGCTCCTTTGCTTTTTCTGAGAGATGATCCATGGCCGATCAGATCCAAAGAAAGGATGAACTGACTCAGGGTCCTCTTGGTGAATATAGCAGCATAAAGAGAATTACCTACCAAGCATGCTAGGCAAGATCCTGGTGAAGGATTCTGGTGAAAGACAACAAAAATCCAACAATACACAACACAAAATGCTAGTGAGACCCCGGGACGAGCAGTCCTGGGCATTTTATCCTGGTGTGGGGAAAAGTTCATTTCAATCATCAGGTCCTTCCTTCAAGGTTCTGGAAACACTCTTTAGAGGGATACTTCCTCTCCTAGACAAATAACCTTTAATCCTTCTGCAGGCTGACCCAAAGAAGAAGAGAACACTGGCAGTGAGCTCAGTGTCTCCTTCAATTCCCCCTTGATTTGAGCATTTAAATGTGTTTCATTTGTTATTGTGCTGGTTTTTGGTTGTTTTTTTTTTTTTTTTTTTGAGTTGGAGTCTCACTCTGTCACTCAGACTGGAGTGCAGTGGCCGCTCCTGGCCACTGCAGCCTCGACCTGCTGGGCTCCGGCGATCCTTCTGCCTCAGCCTTCTGAGTAGCCGGAATTACAGGCATGCGCTACCACACCTGGCTGATTTTTTGATTTATTGTAGAGATGAGGTTTCGCCAAGTTGCCCAGGTGGGTCTCGAACCCGCGGGCTCAGGCAGTCCGCTCACCTCAGCCTCCCAAAGCATGGGATTACAGGCTGACCCACCGAGCCTGGCTATGCTGTTATTTTTAAACCAGAATTTGTATCTGTCTTCACACCATCCATTTTGGGTACTCACCCATGAGATAAGGAGCAGAAGTCAATGCTGGCTGTGGATTTCTAGATCAATTCAAGAGATCCAAGAATCCCTGTGTGGTCTAATAATTGGGTGTTGCCTGGACAATACACTGAAGACATATATCATGTTCTGGGATTTTATTGCAATGAGCAAGGTACAAATGTGTTCCTAGACATCATTAAATTCATGGTAGTATTTTGCCTTTTCTTATTCAATGAGTGAAAATATAGTAATGATTATGATATTGTCTTGAAAAGTAAAAAGGGATTTAAATATCAGAAAAGGAGAGAAGCTAGCAGAGCAGAATAGGAGCCTCAGAATAGCACTTTGCACTTCAGATACTCCATCACTTTATTTGGTTCCTAAGAGTAGAAGCTGTTCCCCTTACAGGAACCAGGAAGGATGGACCATGGGATCAGATGACTTGGGTGTGAATTCCAGACCTGCTCCTCCATTTCTAGCTATGTCAGCCTGGCCAATCTCCATGGCCTCTGCTTACCTCAGTGTTCTTATCTGTAGTATGGGGACAATAATAGACCTACTTAAAGTGTGTGCTATAAAGCAATTAATATTAAACAAATAATAACTACTTAAAAAATATGGTATCAATAGGTGCAGCTTTTCTTTAGACAGTCAAAGATGCAATTTCAGTTTGGTTGGACAGAACCCCTGTGTATGTTCAAGGCTCTCACTGAGTCTGCTGTGCCTGGGCTCCGTAAAGAGACATCATATGTGGAAGAGCCCCCCTTCCCACAAAGAATAGGACAGTAAAATGATCCTAGGAAATAATGCTGACAAAATATTGAGTTTGGGTTCTGACTGAATAAATTCAGCCTGATTTGAATAGTTCCTTTATTATTTTTATTTAAAGTAAAAAAAGAAACTAGAGAAACCAGAGGCGTCCGGGTAGACCTGCCTGACAGCGTGGGGTGACTGACCAAGGGTGTCCGCCAAGCATCCAGGCTGTAGTCTCCCTCGGGCTGCCCACCTGTGTCCCTCGACCTTGACAGCAGGTCTTGGCAGACAAGCTGGCAGCTCTCACAGTCCATTAAGACAACAGACGCGAACACACTTAGGAGCCAACTGCTGAAATCAGGTTAATTTCAACCTCCTCCTGCTCTGTCCCATCCCGGCCCGGGCCATCTTGACCCAGAGCTCCTCAAGGTGAGGTCCCGGCAAAACTCCTGCTGATGGATGCTTCTCAGTGCTGAATAAATGCAAAACTGGGTGACTGTGGAACTTCTGTTTAGAAAAGAAATTGGCATCCTGTTGTCACGAGATAGAAGTAGGTTGGAGCATGGAAAATAGGAGACAGACACGTAGAAGCAGATTCAGGCGAACAGGAAAATGTCTTAGACTTGATCTATGTTCGTTTTCTAGAAGATGAAATTGTTTCAGGAACGGTGGACTTAATTGGACTTTTTGATGAAATGAGAAGGTTTATTTGCATTTGGCCATTGTCATGGTTGTGCCTGTCTCTGCGAAGAAGCAGGAAGACGGTGCCCAGCAGTGCAATCACCCACCAGACAGCCACACTTGGCTCATTTGTCCTTATTTTCTTTCTCTGTTTCGCTTCCTTATTTACCCAAATTTGTACTTTGTACGGAGGAAATTTGCAGTTAGGCTTTCTAGTGTGATTCAGGGTCAAAGTCATCTGAAGTTGCATTTTGGGAAGATGCAAGAACTCAAAGGCTGCCATCTTTATGATAACAGTGACTTGGCCCCTGGGGCGTTGACTTTTGGTCAGCCTGAGAAGAAGGGTGAGGCGCTATCAAATTTCTAATGATTGTATTCCTCCGGAGGGCAGGACCTCTGCACAGCCTCCCCCTGGGATCCTTGTCTCCTCTGCCCCCTTTCTCCCAGCACCAAGTTCGTTGCAGCTCAACCAGTGTGCCTGGTCTAGGCTGGGCATGGGTGAAGCGTTGGGTCTATGAGATACATACGTCTGATCTTTGTCCATGAAAGGTTCACAGTCTCATAGCAGAGGACTTGTCTGTTTGCAGAGGGAAAGGGCCCAGCAAAGGCAGTAGGAGAATCCCAAGCAAATGGCCTTTACTTTGCAATTCTTATGGGCCCTAGGCTCAACTGATTGTGTGGATGAGTATGAAAGATGAAGGGAAGTTTAGTTAACTGGACGTTTTCAGAAGTGGTGGTTCACATAACAGTGCTGCCCATGATTAAGGGCCCGGGCTTTGGAATTAGACAGGTCTGGCTTGGAATCCTGGTTCTTCCATTTATCCCTGTGTGACCCTTACGAATGTACCCATGCTCTCTCAGCAACAATTTCTGTGTATGCCAAGATGGAGTAACAACACTGTCATAGGGCTGTTAAATGAGATATTGTAAGAAGTGCCTAGCAAAATGGTTGGCGCATAGTAGGTACTTAATCAGTGGTCAAAATCATCTGAAGTATTAATCTTCAGTAAAGCGGAGGCATTATTACTACTTACACTACTCGTATGATAGTAGTACTAATCTATTGCTAATAGTAGCATAGTAGTATATAATAGCAGTCATATAATAATACGACTATTATTATACTTGGAGATAATAGTCGTATAATTTCTTAGCTATTTATGTTTGTGGGTGAGTGAATTGGTGTCTGTGTGCAGGGTGGGACTGAGTTCTTGGGAGGAGGGGACAACTGGCATGGGTGATGCATAAGACAAGCATGGGCGCCCAGGAATCAAGGTGGGTGTGAGGAGGTTGGGGACATTGACGACACCTTTGCTTTGGCAGCAGCTGGGTCTTCTCTTATGGAAGGGAAATGTCATGTTCACCCAGCCAGGTAACCAGGCTGCCACCGTCAGAGCGTCTAAACAGAGCTTTGCAAATATGCTCTGCGCAGCCTGCAGTAATGAGATTCATGCTTCTTCAGTGGTAATCCTCCACCAGACAGCATTTTAAATCTTTTTCTTATTTGGTGCACAGAACTGAGGTCCAGGATATACATATTTCCAAGTGTCATTTTTAATTTAACGCATGATTGAACATATTACCACTGGCACAGCTAATAGTTAAACTCAAATCCATCCATTTGTCCTGAACTGTTGACATGCAGGGTAACGCTATGGTGAAATTAAATTTAAATATAAAAATGGGAGGCAGCTTGGTTTCCTGGCAGCCGGAGGGCCGGCTTTGTCAGTGAGGCCTAGCTGCGGAAGGGAGGACGGGGCTATCTTAAAATATGAGGTGCCTTTCTTGCCGCCCCTCGGTCTGGTGCAGGGAATGTGCTGACTCTGGTGCATTGCTGGTTATCTCCCCTGACTGAGTGGCAGAACAGACCAGGTGTCTAGATTCTGGCAGGCAAGCACTGTGCAGATGTAGAAGAACATCTCCGTTAATAGGAAAAACCTGGTTTGCAAATTATAACATTTCAGAACTAGAACAGATTTGGGAGACCTCAGAATATCAGAGTCAGGGAGATGGGCCAGAGTTCCGGTCTGGCTCACAGAGGTCGGGCACCCTGCCCAGGGACATCTGGAACTAGCACGGGGGCCCTCAGACTCGCTCTTCTGCATTTCATTATGCATCACAGAATAAGGTGGCTGGGTGGCGCTCTGCTGCTCATTCTGTGAGAACCTGGGCAATGAGAAAACTACTCTGAGCTCAATTGCTTGTCTGTAAGATGGAGATAATAGCAGCATCTATCTTTAAGGGTCACCAGGAGGATTAAATGAGTTACTAGATGTGAAATGATTAGGACTGCACTTGGTGAGAGTGCCATAAAACCTCAATTATTCTTATTGTTGAAATAATAATAAAGATTATTATTGGCCAATGCTTGTTCAGAACTTTTTCCATTTCCATGCTTTTGTTTAATAGTCAATAAAAGTCTTTAAGAATATGTTTTCTTTTAAACTTAGCTTTATTGAATTTCACTGATTTTGAGTTGAAATGGGTTTCTCTTTTCATTTCAATAGCTTAGGGGGTACAGGAATTGTTTTTCCAGGAATGGGGATACCCAGGGATCACCTACGTCTTCTGGAGATTCCTTGTGGACAGTATCATGTAATTCTAAGATGGCCAGAATATTCATCTCCTAAGAATGCCGTAACAAATTACTCCAAAGTTGATGGGCTTAGACATAGATGTTTATTTGTTCACAGCTGGGGAGACTAGAAGTCCAAAGTCAAGGTGTCAACTGGGTTATGCTATGTCCGAAGACTCTAGGGCTGGATCCTTCTTTGCCCCTTCCAGCTTCTCGTGGCTCCCCGCTTTCCTTGATTTGTTTCACAGCACTCCAACATCTGCCTGTCTTTTTCACATGGCTTTCTTCTCTTGTTCATGTGTTTGTCCTCTGTGTATCTCTTAAAAAGAATTTATCATTAGATTTAGGGCCTACCTGGATAATCCAAGATCTCATTTCATCTCTGTTCTCATCGTGAGGTCCTTCACTTAATTATATCTGCAAATGCTTTTTTTTTCCAAATAAAGTCACATTCACATTCATAGTTCTGGGACGTGGACACTTTTTTGGGGTGGTGGCTGCCATTCAGCTTGGCTCTGCTGGCCATTGTTGGGGTGGGAAGTGGGTAAATGGAGCAAAACGAGGAGGCATTAAACCCATACACTTGGCTTTGGTTGAAATTTGTCCTAACCTACCATCATTTCTGCTACAAAAATGGTAGAAAGAGAGAATGTGATTGAAAAGATTTATCATTCGACTGATAAAAAAGAAACATGGATTGTTACTGGTAAGGAAAGTGGACCCTCATTCATTCATTCATTTATCCATCCATTCAACAAACACTGATCAAGAGCCTATGATGTCCCTAGTACTACTGTGTGCTACATGCCAGAAATACAAAGATGACAAAGATACTCTTCCTATCCTTATGGAGCCAACAGTCTGGGGATGAACAGACATATTGATAAAAATTATAGTACAATATGGTGAGTGAAAGCTGGAGATATTCTCAGAGAATTATGAGTGCAGAAAGGAAGCATGCAACCTGGTCATAGGTAGGCTGCAGGGAAAGAGAGGCGATGAGTTGTGTATCAGTTCAGTCTTCCTGGGGGAGGCAACACTGAGAACTGAGAGGAGAAGTCAAGTCGGTCACAAAAGGTGCTATGGGGGTGGGGAGTAGTAAGACAGAACGAGCTTACTAGACTCGGGGCTGACCACACAAAGAAGCACATGGCAAGTCAACAAATGTGGGGACTCAGAGGCAACACCGTATTCTTAAGGCATGGAGAGGGAGGAAGAAGTGTTCAATGAATCCACAGAGGTAGCCAGGGCAGATTAGGAAGCCCTAAATGCCATGTAAAGCTCAGAGCATGGCTCTTAACTGATGATGGAAAATCTATGATAGTTCGTAAATATTTTAAGCATTTCTAGAGAGTGAGATTTTCCTTTTAGAGGACACAGTCTTGACTGTGTTGATGAGATCTGAGGGAGGAAGCAAGAAGTGGAGCAGACCAGTTAAGGAGGATTTTGTGGAAGTTCGGTCAAGAGAGGATCAAGAGAGGACTAGTTACTGGATATTGTGAAAGAGAAGGCGGGATAAGCATTGTCTTCCATATCTCCAGTTTGGGTGACTGGCAGGATGGCGGTGGCACCAAGTGAGTAACGAGTACAAGAGCATGATCTTTGTTGTGGCCCACAGAGAGGACATCCAGGAAGAGAAGTCAGATGGAAACAGGTGTTAGAAACTTGAGCTTGGGACTTGGGGAGAAGGCTAAGCTGATGATAAGAATTTAAGACTCATCAGCATCTGGATTGGTTTCTTGTGGTTGTTGTAACAAAAGACCACAGACAAGGTGGCTTCAGACAGCAGAAATGTATTCTCTCAATGACTTGGACCACAAGTCTAAAATCAAGGTATCAGTAGGGTTGATTCCTACTGGAAGCTCCAGGGAGAACCTGCTGATTCTACCTAGCTTCTGGTGGTTACCCACAATCCCTGGAGTCCCCTGGCTTGCAGATACATCACTCTAGTCTCTGCCTCCATATTCTCAAGGCCTTCTTCTCCATATCTGTCTCTGTGTCTCTTCTCTTCTTATAGGGACTCGATTCATATTGGGTTTATGACAGTTCCTACTCCATATGACCTCATCGTAACTAATTACATCTTCAAAGACCCCGTTTCCAAATAAGCTCACATTCTGAGATTCCAGGAAGGACACGAACTTTGGGAGAGACCCCATTCTACCCAATACAACATCTACATAGTATTTAAAACAATGGGAATAGATGAATTCATTCAAGGACGGGGTAACAAGTGAGGACAAAACACATTTGAAGATAGTGTGGACAGAGGAGCTCTGTAAACGAGAGAGAAAGGAAAGTCAGAGGGCAGAGTCAGGAGAGGCTGCGTGACAGAAATGGAAATAAGAGTTTCAGGAGGAGGATGGAAGCAGATGTTGTCAAGTTTGTAAGTGGAAGAGATAGAATTTAGAATTGTCATTGAAGGGAAAGGGAGATGGCCAGCAACAAGTACAAGACAGAGGATGCTTTTGA
The DNA here is from genome assembly GCF_000164805.1 of Carlito syrichta. Taxonomy (NCBI): domain Eukaryota; kingdom Metazoa; phylum Chordata; class Mammalia; order Primates; family Tarsiidae; genus Carlito; species Carlito syrichta. The sequence goes on along the minus strand of NW_007247274.1, from coordinate 604,103 downwards.
GGTGTAGACCATGACTATATAGACACACTAGGCAATTTTCATTATGATGAGCTTTTTCTCTTTTGGGCTCAGAAGCAGAGAAAGTGCAACACCATCCTGAAGCAAGAACGAGGTCTTGGCAGATAAGGGGGCAAGAGGAAAAGAGTGCGAGAGAATCGAGTGAAAGAAGGCAAAGACGCTCAGATGGTCAGCCATGGAGTTGCGACTGGTGGGGGGTGGGGGGGGAGGGTGCAACATGTGCTGATAGACGGAGGGCAGGAAGAAAGCAATTGATTGGACTGTGAGATGTAGTATCAAGTGCTTTCAAATATGGCATGCTGCAGAATTATTAATAGTAACTTCTGCTCTCATTTCGTTTCCTAAGCCACAGAATCATGGAGTGTCCAGAGAAAAATGAGGCTTTCAGTAGATTAGAATGTTTCTGTAGATCTTATACTTCTTCCCTTTTCTAAACTCCCTGTGACTTCCAATTTTCTTTTTCTTTTTTTTTTTTTTTTTGAGTTGGAGTCTCACTCTGTCACCCAGACTGGAGTGCAATGGCCGCTCCCGGCCACCACAGCCTTGACCTGCTGGGCTCCGGCGATCCTTCTGCCTCAGCCTTCCAAGTAGCTGGAACTACAGGCGCGCACTACCATGCCCGGCTACTTTTTGATTGATTGTAGAGAAGAGGTCTCGCCAAGTTGCCCAGGCGGGTCTCGAACCCGTGGGCTGAGGCAATCCACTCACCTTGGCCTCCCAAAGTGCTAGGATTACAGGCTTACAAGGTGAAATCCACACGCATAGCCCCTGCTATCTGACTTTATATTACCTTTCTAGAATTATTGTCTTACAAGTTGTTCTTATAGCCAGACTGACCTAAACCATCTCTTTCTACCTCAAATCCACTCTAAGCATATTCTTATATCTAAGCATATAAGTAAGAAGAATACTTACTTCTTCTCTCCAGCTATACTTCCTCCGTCCATTTTCTTTCTTTTTTTTTTTTTCTTGAGTTGGAGTCACTCTGTCGCCCAGACTGGAGTGCAGTGGCCGCTCCCGGCCACCGCAGCCTCGACCTGCTGGGCTCCGGCGATCCTTCCGCCTCAGCCTTCCAAGTAGCGGGAACTACAGGCGCGCACTACCACGCCCGGCTAATTTTTGATTTACTGTAGAGATGAGGTCTCGCCAAGTTGCCCAGGCAGGTCTTGAACCCGCGGGCTCAGGCAATCCACTCACCTCGGCCTCCCAAAGTGCTGGGATTACAGGCTGAGCCACCGAGCCCGACCTCTCCGTCCATTTTCAAGGGCTAACTCATGCCCCATGAATTCTTCTCCCACCATTTCAGCCTTTCATCTATTTTCTTCTGACTTTTTTTGGGAGGGGGGCTTTTATTAACAGTATTTTTATGTAATACTTTGTATCTGCTGTTTTTTGTATGTCTTTTCCTTCTTGCTAGATTCAAAAAAATCTTAGGGAGGCCAACATAGTATGGTGTGGTCATGAAAAGAGAATACGTTTATAAACCTTCTGTCATGTATTATTAACTCTGTCATTTTGAGTAAACCACAGGGCACTCATCGTCTCTGATTATAGATGTAAGACTTGCACTGGTTTCTCAGGCCATCACCACAAACTTGTTGAGATCAAATGAGGAACATGCTGTCCTGGTAAAGTACTGTCACATGCTAGCTGCTCACTATGTCAGGGAGGCTTTATTCAGAAATCCTCCTTTGATAATTTTAAAATCATAGACATCCAGAGGCTGGGGCCATTTTCCATGTGCGTCAGGAATGCAATGGCCCACAAAGATGGTCTGTTATAAAATTTACAAACAGACTTCATTTGTTACTGATTGTTCTCTTCCTCATAGTATCAGCTGCCTGGTATGATGTCTTGAATAGAGAAAGGGAGTTCTTGCTGCCCATTTTCATTAGAATGAATCAGAAGGTTTGTCAGGGTCCCTACAGGATTTTTCAAATCCAAGCTTCTCAGGACCAGTCCTGCAGGAGAGGACGCTCTTTGGTTTGGGCAAGAACTTGTGTTCAATTCTCTGGTCTCTGTGCTGTTTGACTTTGCAGCTTTTGTTTCTTTCTTTTTTCTTTTCTTTTGGTAGGGACAAGTTCTTGCTATGTTGCCCAGGCTGGTCTTGAACTCCTGACCTCAGGCAATTCTTCTGTCTCAGCCTCCCAGATTACTGATATGTGCTACTGCGCTGGCCTAACTATTTTTTCATTTTGAAGCTCAAACTCCATGGGTCAAGAAAAAAGGAAAATGAGGCTGGTGGAGAACTGTGACATTGGACACAGCTGGCTGGACAACCCTGCCAGCCCCTGCCCAGATTGCTAGATGCAGCTTTCAGGACAAGGAAGACAGCCAGGCCCTGGCGTGACATTTTTAGCAGTGCAGCTGTGGGCCCTGGCAAGTTGTTGCTTGGGCTTAGAGGTTGCCTTCCAGCGGCCGAATAGCTTTTGATGGGGATGCAATACCCAGCAGATGAGTCAGACTTAAACCATGCTGCATGCGATCAGGAGCCACTGTGTCACTGTCATATTGATGGAGATTTAAGCTCTCCATGTGATTTCTGAATATTTTTTTCTTGGCCCCTGACCTTTAAGATGACAATCACATTTTGTGAGCTTTTGACACTTTATACTTTTCTTTTTACAGCTACAATTTCATGAGACCTATGCCCTTTATTTCTCTCTGGAATCAGATAGAACCATGGATGGCATCAGTTCAGGGACTGATTGTGCCATAATTAGAATCCAAGAATGTTGTGAAGCTGACTTCTATCCTTTCTTCTTCCTACGATACCGAAACTTGGAGTGTTCTGGGTCTGAGAGGAAATTTCAACACAGAGACAATTAACTAGTTGACCCCTGTGAAAATGAAAACAATGACAAACGTAAAATTGTATTATTGAATTGTTGGCAAAAACTGGAAAAAAAAAAAAGATTTGGATGGCTTTGGCGGAGATCAAACCTTGAAATAAAATAAACTTTGTTGATAAAACTAGTTCAAGAAGTCAATGTGAAGAGCTAAGAAATTACATATCTCAACAAGAAAAGTAAAGTGATGCTTACATTTAGTGGTCAGTAAAATACAATGTACAATCATCCCCTGGTCAAAGGAAGAAAGTGTTTGGAGGGCAGAGTGGGGAGAAAGAGACAGAGACAGAGATTGTGGGAGTTGGTTCACATGATTATACAGGCCAAGAAGTCCCACAGTATACCATCAGCAAGCTGGGAACCCAGGATAGGCAGTGGTGTAGTTCAGTCTAAATCCAAAGTCCTGAGATCCAAGGAAGCCGATGGTGTAACTGTCAGTCTGAGTCCAAAGACTTGAGGACTAGGGAAGCCACCAGTGTAAATCTCAGAGTCCAAAAGCCCAAGACTCAGAAGCTCCAGAGTCTGAGTGCAGGAGAAGAAGCATGTGTCCAGCTCAATAAAAGAGAGCAAATTTTCCCTTCCTCTATTTTTTTTGTTTTACTTTTGCCCTCAAGACACTGAGTATTGTCCACCCACATTGATGCGCGTGATCTTCATTACTCAGTCTACCAATTCAAACACGAATCTCTTCTAGAAACACCCTCACAGACACATCTAGAAATTGTGTTTTTTCAGCTGTCTGGGCATCCCTTAGCCAGTCAAATTGACACAAAAGATTAACCATCTCAACCAGAGAACTTACATAGTCTAAAATGAGGTCTGTCAAACCTTGTTCTTAAGCCTGCATGAATATGATACTTACAGAACCCAAGACCTTGATACTTGGTGCTATGATTGCCATTGTTCAGATGGCAGAGGAAGGGCTGTGGCTGAGAAAATGCATGAACTTCCTCTTAAATCAGTCACAACAGTCTCACTGAACTCAGTGAGATTATTATGTGTGGATGGGCCATTTGTCCAACTAGGACTCAATAATTTTACATATATAAAATTAGGAAGACAAGGTCATGTAATGAATATAGAGCATTCTCTATAATCACCCAACATGCTTAGCTCTATGGTGTTCTGGATCATTTGCATAAACATAGCCTAGTAAATAGTGTGCAAGTATATATAACCTAGAAAAGGAGGTGGAGTGAACCAAGATTGCTTCAGGCTTCCTGTGGTTCTTAGGATTCAGTCTCATTTACATGATTCTGAATGCACATTTTCAATTCTTGGATAATACTTATTTACCTTACCAAACACACCAGTGATCATTGCTATAAGTGATATCTTCATTTTCTCGAGGGATTCAGTTCAGCAAACCAAATATATCAAGACACACCTGGCTTGCCTTGGGCAGCTGAAGATGTATTTAAATTAGAGAAATATGCACTTTAATAAACATTGAAGTTGAGGTTGACTTGTTATCTTCAACCGAGGATCCTCATTGAACCTTTTCAAGGTCAATGTTCCCATCCAGACCAACCAAGTCCTGTTAATGTTTTTGGATCTTACCTCATATGACTAAGAGTTTGTGTCGTATCTCTTCCTTTATTTGAGGTAATATTGTAAAATCCCCCCACCTTTTTTTTGTATGCTGTAGATTAATTGGTTCATTCAGCTCTTTATTCAACAATACTGGAATCATTCTAAGCTATTTGTCAAGAATTAGCCAACATACACTTTTTAAGCTGTGAGGTTAAAATGGTGAGACAAATAGACATGTTTCCCACTCTCACAGAACCCACAGTCTAGCAAGGAAGACAGACATTAAGCATTGAATGGCAACTAATTAAATGCTTAATTACAGGCAGGGGAAATGCTGCACAAAAGAACTGCGTGTCACAGGCACTTTTAAGAGGCAAGTCAGGAAGGCTTCCTTAAGGAAGTGAAAGCTGAGAGAAGTTGTAAGTATCTGTATATTAGCAGGTAATATGGATACTACTACGTGTACTGAATTTTAAAATGTGCCTAGAAACCCATCTCCCTGTTACCGTGCTCTGGTAGCCACTCGAATTGGTCATAAAGCTATTTCATGTGACTCTACATTTCTAGAGACCAGGGATTCAATGGGACATGTGCAAATGAGCATGAGATGAGATCTGTGCCCGCGTCATGTGCTAGAAGGAACATGACAGACTTTATTCAACCTTGGGCCGTGACTGTTTATGGATTTTTATTCCTGAGTATTACAACAGTTTCAGGGAAGCCAATGAGCTGATTAAGAACCTTCCTTTCACCCTTAGTACTAATAATTAGTGTAATTCAAGTTTCCACTCCTCCACACTAGATGTAGGGGGAAAACCAAGTTAAAATGAGTCTCACCAAACATGATGTCTAGTCCACAGCTCCCTTTGGGAGCTCAGTCCACAAATTCTCCTCATCCCATATAGAGAGTCTCGGTGTCTCTTATACCTACCTCTGGGTGGCTGTAAGAGGTCTTTCCAGAATGCCCTTGAGCGATCCCTCTGTTTCTGTCACTGTGTTGATACCTTTGCCACAGTGCTAGGCGGTGTCTCAATGTTCTGCCATTAACTTGAGTCTAGGTTCTCTTGTTTTGTGGAAACAAGGCAGCCACATGCTTTGGGTTCCTAAGTGTGACTATTATTACAGCCTTCTTTCCATTGAGTCAAAGTTCCAATTTGTCACAGCCCACCCTCTACCTCTCCAGAGCTTGTGACAACCCTTCTGTGAAAGGAGGAGAGAACTAAGAGGCAATCTGAATGATACCACCTGGTGCCACCCACCTGTGGGTCTGTGTCCCGTGCCTGCTGCCCCTAACAGACGGTTCTTATTTGGCACTGTGGGCTTCTTAGCTTGGAGAAAGAGGCTCAACCCAGATGCAGAAACATAGTGCAGATCATTTAGGGGAGGAGAACCCTCCAATCTATGACATGCATGTCCAACATTTCCAAAACTTTGTGGAGGAACTGCTGTTATAAATCCTGTTATCTGTTAATGGGATTTGAACCTGAAACACTCACATGCTGCTTTGAAATTTTCCTCCATCTGTTCATTTTTGCAACGCTTATTTATTTATTTAGGGCAAGAGACGTAGCCCATGAACGTCTGCAGCTGACAAATTGAGGTTGTAGATCAGTGGAGAACACAGATAAAGTGTTTGCTGGGGGCTTCCTGACTCGTATCTTCTTATACCCACTCCTGTGGTGTCTTCAGTAAAGAATGTTCTGGTAGAAGTAGAGTAGGTGAAATCATTAGCAACACTGCGTTGACAGAAAAGGGATGAGTAAGAGTTGCTTGCTCAGCTATGCAAAATTAGATCAGATAAATACTTATGAGACTCATGTGGAAATTGACCCAACTTAGGCAAGTTCAGGAAGGAATTATTTCCTTAGTTCACCTTTGGAAAATCTCACCATAGCCATTAGCCTTTAAAAAATTTTTTTTTGATAGAGATGGGATCTTGCTGTGTTGCCCAGGCTGGTCTCCAATTTCTGGCCTCAAGCGAGCCTCTCACCTCAGCTTCCCAAAGTTCTGGGATTGTAGGCATTAGTGACACACCCAGCCATGAATTGGCCTTTTCTTTTTTCTTATTCAGACCATTCAGCTTCTGTATTTTTTCTCTAATTTCCTTTTGGGTTATGGGTCAACTACACCTAGAAGGTTTCCTCCCTCTGAATCATTTTCCTTCCCTTTCAAGGCAGGTGGGGTTTTGGCCTGTAGGCTTCAGACCCATGTGAAGCGCTATCATGGACAAAACGAGGCTGAGGCTTTCAGAGCTCTGACCCATCTCTCACCTGTCTGCTGCCCTTGGCCACAACACTTCTGCAGACCTAGTTTCTTTTTGGAAAAAAAAATCTAAGTACAAAGTCTTCCAGCTATTTCATAATTATAAACCACTTCTTGGCTGTTTATCTCTTCAACAAATATTTCCTGAGTGCCCAAGTATGTACCTGCACACTGGTGATCCCCAAGGACACAGAGATGAAAAGATAAAAAAGGTTTTTGTCCCCATGGAACTTACGGTCAGGTAGAAGAGCCTATATTAAACAAATATACATACACATTTTCCAGTTGGGATAAGTATTACACAGAAAAGTGAAGTGAAAGATTAAAATAGGGAACCTGACTGAGATGGAGGGCTTCCTAGAGGAGATGACTTTCAGCTTGAAAGGCTGTGGATGAGATGAATGGAAAGGAGCTCAATGGAAAACAAATTTACATTGGTTGAGCTCAGAAAAGAGCAGAACGGCAGAGGGAACTTAAGCGCAAGTTTGAACAGATGAAGCAAGATAGAATCACCAGATACCAGGGTGTAAACCTTTATGTGAAAAATCTTGATGATGAACATCTCCAGAAAGAGTTTTCTCCATTTGGTACAATCAGTAGTGCAAAGATTATGATGGAGGGTGGTGGTAGCAAAGGGTTTGGTTTTGTATGTTTCTCTTCCCCAGAAGCAGCCACTAAAGCAGTTGCAGAAATGAATGGTAAAATTGTAGCCACCAAGCCATTGTATGTAGCTTTAGCTCAGCCCAAAGAAGAGCGCCAGACTCACTTCACTAACCAGTATATGCAGAGACTAGCAACTGTACAAGTTGTGGCCCAGCCTGTAATCCACCCCTACCCGCCAGCACCTCTTCCAGGTTACTTCATGGCAGCTATCCCACAGACTCAGAACCATTCTGCATACTATTCTTCTAGTCAGATTGCTCAGCTAAAACCAAATGCTCGCACTGCCCAGGGCACCAGACCTCAATCATTCCAAAATATGCCCGATGGTATCCACCCACGTGCTCCTAGATCACTATTTAGTAATATGAGACCAGCTTCTACACAGGTTCCACATGTCACGTCAACACAGCATGTTGTTAGCCCATCAACACAGACAGTGGGTCCACTTTCTGCAGCAGTAGCTGCTGCTACAGCTATTCTACTGTCTGCACCATTCCACAGTACAAGTATGCTGTGGGAATTCGCAATCCTCAACATCTTAACGCAGAGCCACAAGTCACAATGCAACATCCTGATGTTCATGTACAAAGTCAGAATCCTTTGCTTCCATGTTGGCATCTATCTCTCCTCAAGAGCGAAAGGAAATGCTGGGTGAATGGCTGTTTCCTCTTATTCAAGCCATACACCCTACTCTTGCCAGTAAAATCACTGGTATGTTGTTGGAGATGGATAATACAGAACTTCTTCATATGCTTGAATCTCCAGAGTCTCCATGTTCTAAGGTTGATGAAGCTGTAGCTGTTCTGCAAGCCCACCGAGCTAAAGAGGCTGCCCAGAAAGCAGTTAACAGTACCACAGGTGTATCAACTGTTTAAGATTGATCAAGGACCACAAAAAAGAAATCCATGCTTCACCAAAGAAAAATATCTAAACATCAAAAAACTTAAATAATATGGGGAAAAATTGCAAAATATAAAATAAATTTTAGCAGGAAAGAAAATGTTGAACCTTATGTTCTGAGCAAATGCCAGGTCTAGCAAGCATCATGCTAGTCCTAGATTACTTATTTTTAAAAGATAACAAAAACAAAAAATAGTAAAATATAAAAGTAAATTAATATTTTATAAACGCTGGGAAAAATAATTTTCAGCCAAGTTCAACAACTTAAAGCATGTTTTTCTTTTGTAATTCTTTACTGTGGAATAGCTCAGAATGTCAATTCTGGTTTGAGTAACAGATTGATAACTGAGCAAAGAATGGTAATTTGGATTATAAAATTCTTGCTTTAATAAAAACTTCTTAAACAGTTTAAAAAAAAAAAAACAATAATTCTTGTCACTTCTAAAACAGAATTGGCTGTGTGTTGCTCTCTATTTCTTTCTCCTTTGGTGCTTTGATGATCAAAACCAAGGAACTACAAAACATCTGGAGACTGTTGATCTTAACCCCATGTTTTCAGTGTCTGAGTAATATTCATTTGGTAAGTGCTAGATTCATAGCTCTACAGATCAGCCTTTTCTTTTTCTTTCTTTTTTTTTCTGCCAGGGTCTCACTCTATTGCCCAGGCTAGAGTGCAGTGGTACGATCATGGCTCACTATATCCTGTCTCCTGGGGTCAAACGATCCTCCCAACTCAGTTTCCCGAGTAGCTGGGACTACAGGGATACCACCACACCTGGCTAATTTTTAAATTTTTTCTGTAGAGATGAGATCTCGCTGTGTTGCCCAGGCTGGTCTTGAACTCCTGGGCCTTCTGCCTCCGCCTCCCAAAGTGCTAGGATTTAGAGGCATGAGCCACAGCACCCGGTCTAGGTCAGCCTTTCCTACAAAGGTGATGAGGTCACTGGGAGGGAGAGGGATGAGTAGAGTTGGTGGGAAAAAGAGTCAGCTGATGTTGAAGCCCTGAGCCGACAGTGGAAGACCTTTCTCCTCCTTCAGACAATCCCAGCCAACCTCTGGAGATGGGGAGTTGAGGTAGAGGTAGAGGTCTTGTGACAGTAACTGGCTTGGTGATCTACCAAGAAAAGCTTTGTGATCTGCTCTTTGGAAAAATCAGCCTTGGATGAGTGCTTTCCCAATACTCTGGGAAGAGGGAAAAGGCCTGGGTAGGAGCTGAAGGCCACCATATTTACTTACCCCTTGGGATGGGCCCCAGAATCTGTATTTTCATCAAGTTCCCAGGTGACACTGATGCTCCTACAAGCAACCTTCTGCTTCCTCTCTCTGGTTTTTCTCTGTCTCCCTCAAATTTCTCATATGGACACTCATTTTTGCTCACACTATTTCTTTCTCTCCTTTTTTGGTTTTTTGAGTTGGAGTCTCACTCTATTGTTCAGGCAGGAGTGCAGTGGCACACTCATGGCAACCATAGCCTCAACCTACTAGGCTCAGGTGATCCTTCAGCCTTCCATGTAGTTGGAACTACAGGCATGTGCCACCACACCCAGCTAATTTGTTTATTTTTTGATTTATAGTAGAAATGAGGTTTCATCCTTTTGCCCAGGCTGGTCTCGAACCCATGGGCTCAGGTAATCCTCTTGCCTCTGCTTCCCAAAGTGCTGGAATTACTGGTGTCAGCCACCGCACCTGGCCTAATTTTTTGGTTAATTGTAGAGAAGAGGTCTTGCCAAGTTGCCCAGGTTGGTCTCGAACCCCTGGACTCAGGCAATCCTCTTGCCTCTACCTCCCAAAGTGCTGGGATGACAGGCGTGAGCCACCATGCCCGGCCTGCCCACACTATTTCTTATCACTAGTTTTTCTTCCTGTAATTCTACCTGACCCCAACCTTTATTTCTGCTTTCAATTTGGTCATTTTGGAAATGAATAAAACAAAGAAAATATATTCTCTTTGCTTTTCTCATAATACAGATATTATGTCCAGGGACTCAGAGATTAAGTGGGAGCTCCCAATATCTAGAAAAGATATTCTTTCTTCTTATGTCTTTTTTGTCACCTTCAAGATTGTTTGAGCATTATAGTTTGTCCATATCTGACATTATTTGATTATTTCATGTTTTATTTCAACCTAATACACACTAGTTATGAAACAAAATTGCTTAACTGCTTCATGGATGCCCATTCGTAGTGAAGTTTCATTATGGCTAGACCCACTTTAGAGAAGTTTTTTTGGATTGATTTCTCAATGAGTTTGGAGAACTCAAAAAAGGAATTTAGAAGCACTGATTTGTTCATTTTAGTTTGAATTATGTAGCTAAATTTCAGCACCAGTGGTGCTGTTGACAATGCAAATCACATGTCATTCAAACATTTCTATTATCCACTTTAAAAAAGAAAATAGGCCAGGCGTGGTGGCTCAAGACTGTAATTCCAGCACTTTGGGAGGCTGAGGCAAGTGGATTGCCTGAGCCCATGGGTTCGAGACCAGCTTTGGCAACTTGACAAGATCTCGTCTCTACAAAAAAAAAAATTAGCTGGGTGTGGTAGCACGTGCCTGTGGTTCCGGCTGCTTGGAAGGCTGAGGTGGAAGGATGGCCAGAGCCCAGCAGGTCGATGTTGACTTTGTGTATTTTATTTAAACACTTCCAAAATATTATTTCAACGTAAAAGCAATATAAACATTGTTAATGAGGAATGCACTTCTTTGTATTAAGTCTTGGAAATCTAGTGTGTGTCTTGTACTTACGGTATATCTCAATTTGGACGGGCCACATTTCAAGGGCTTGCCAGCCACATGTGGGCAGTGGCTTCTGAATGAGACAGCACAGGTATAAAGCATTGTTCTCTATTTCCTCTCTGGCCCCCTGGGTTTAAATGACGTCACTCTAAATCTAACATGGTCTTTCAATAGTGTTTAGCCCAAATCTCGTATTTTACTGGTTGAGAATTGAATCCAGGAAAGAGATGGTGACTTGTCAGAGTGCACAAGTGAGCTGGGGACATAATGGGCTGAGTCCACATCTCTGCTTCCTGGCCAGGGCGCTTTCCAAACCAGGCTGTATTCCCAAGTGTGGTGACTCCTGACACTTGTCTAGATGAGAAATAGGCCAGTTTTGCCAATGTTGCACTCTGTGCTCTGCCTCTCATTTGAGATGGGATGTCTCAAATTCTTCTCCTTAAAAATTCACTTATTCATTGATTCATCTATCCAGCTGTTCATTGGACAGCCTACCTGCTAGACACTAGGAATGCAAATACACCCTGGAGAAACTCAGCCTGTGGGGGATAGACCAGCGATTAGCATTCATTGCAGCATTACCAAACATTGTGTTAAAACCAGAACGTGTGTAGGTTTCAAAGAGCTCTGAGACCATCAGTGAAGGGACTGACTCAAGGCACATTCTGAGAAGTGGCAGGACTGCAGAGAGAGTCTCACAGAATGGACCAGTACTACCGACAACCAGGTTGAAATTCAGATCTTCATTCATTCTTGAAGTAAATGTCTATTGAGTTTGTATTAGGCATGTAAGGGAAATACCAGTGACAAGGAAGACATGCAGTTTGCATATCAAAGAAGGTTGTCATTGAGAGGGGAAACATACAAGAATCAGTGCATTAAAATGAATAAATAAGGTACAAACTATGAAGAGAAGACAAGAAACAACCTGACAGGGCAGAGAATGATGGAGGGTGACAAGCCAATTGACCTTGGTCGACAGCAAAGATCTTTCCCTGAGGTTCATATTAGAGTAAGACGAGCTGTTTTAGCCACAATGGGAACACCCAAGATGTATAATGGCTCAAAGACATGTTGTTTTCTTTTTACTCACATAAAATCCAAAATGAACATTGCTTGAACAGTAGGTGGCTCTCTTCCACACAGTGATTCAGGGACCTTGGCCCCATCCATCTTGTGGCTCTTCCATTTTCAACATGTCCCTTCCATGGTCATCATGCTCTTCTGTATCAGGGTTCTTTTTCCAGAGGGGTCAGCAGGCCTGTGAGTGATACCTGTGAGTTTTGCTCAGTGTCACTTGACACATCTAACTGCAAGGGGGTTGGGAAATAAGGTCTAGCCTAGGAAGGCCAGGTATGCTGAGGGAATTAGGTATGCCCAGGTAAAAGAGGAAACTGCTTGGTGAACTGCTAGCTTCTGCCACAGAGTCAAACGGTTAAAAGGACTTATCCCTGTAAAGAACAGAAAAAAAACAACAACAATGTTCTTGACAAAGGAATTGTTATGTGCAAAGACTTGAGGCAAGAACAAGCTTGTCTTGCTTGAGTGGTTGAAGTAAAAACAGGGCAGCTAAAGTTCAAGGATCAAGAAATGAAGGAATATGAAAGAGTGGTGAAGAAATGGGAAGGGCTGGATAGGACAGGGGTCAGGGATTTTTAAACTTCTTAATGTGGAAAAATATATATAACATGACATTTACCATCTCTATTATTTATTTATGTATTTGTTTAGAGTCAGAGTCTCACTCTGTCGCTCAGGTTGGAGTGCAGTGACCCGGTCACGGCCACCCCAACGTCGACCTACCGGGATCAGGAGATCCTTCCGTTTCAGCCTTCGAAGTAGCCAGAACTACAGGCACGTGCTACCATGCCCGGCAAATTTTTGGATATATTGTAGAGACGAGGTCTCACCAAGTTGCCCAGGCTGGTCTCGAGTCCCTGGGCTTGGGAAATCCTCTCGCTTCGGCCTCTCAAAGTGCTGGGATTACAGACTTGAGCCACTCTGCCCGGCCTATTAATTTTAAGTGTACGGTTCAGTGGCATGAACTATGTTCACATTGTTGTGTGGCCATCACCACAATCCATCTCTAGAACTTTTTTATCATCTCAAACTGAAACTCTGCCCCCATGAACACAAACTCACCATTCCTCCCTCACCTCAGACCCTGGTATCCCTATTTTACTTTCTGTCTCTCTGAATTTGGCTACTTTGGGAACCTCGTAAGAGGACTCCTACAATATTTGTCCTCTGGTGTCTGACTTATTTCACTTAGCATAATACCTTCAACTTTCATCCATGGTGTAAGATGTGTTTGAATTTTCTTTCTTCTTAAGTTCGAATAACATTGCATTATATGAACAGACTACGTTTTGTTTATCCATTCATTCACTGATGGACATTTTAGTTGTTTCCTTTTGGCTATTGTGAATGATGCTAGCTATGAATGTGGCTGTGCAAATACTTGTTTGAGTCCCTGGCTTCAATTCTTTTGAGAATACACCCAGAGATAAAGTTGCTGGACATATGGAAATCTTTATTTAATTTTTCAAGGAACAGCCATGCCATACATTCCAAAGCAGTTGTACCATTTTACAAGGGAGGACAGACACGAAAACCCCCAAATTTATTTATAAAAAATTGTGTATTTATTGTTACACACTTAACTTCGACCACCTTCAAAATACTCTCCGTTTGATGCAATACACTTACTGAGATGCTTTTTCTACTGCACAAAACAGTTTTTGAACTCATCAATTTTGATGCCATTTAGTGTTATTTTTTGTTTCACCTCTTCCACATCAGCAAGACGTTTCCCTTTGAAGATTTTTTTATCTGGGGAAACAAAAAAAAGTTGCTCAGGGTGAGATTGGGGGAATAGAGAGGGTGGGGCACAGGGTTCATGCTGTTTTTGACCAAAAACTACTGAACGCTCAAGTGCAGTGTGGGTAGGCTCACTCATACTTCACCTGTCATGAAATGGGCAAACGTGTTGAAGGAATCTCAAAAGAAAAAAATCACTGAAGCTTAGTGCAGCCTCTCACAACAATGCTGGCTGGTACACTGATGCTGATCAGTTCCTAGAATACTTATTTCACGGGGCAAGCCTCTGCTGCAGGGGCCTGCCCTCCAAAAGATAATTCTGGGTTTTTTTGCCGCCCCCCCCATACATTTCTACTAGCAGTTCGAAAGGGTTCCACCTTCTCTGCATCTTTGAGAACACTTAGAATTTTCTTTCTTGTTTTTTTTTAATTGGAGTCTCACTCTGTCGCCCAGGCTGCAGTGCAGTGGCACACTCATGGCCACCGCAGCCTTGACCTGCTGTGTTCAGGCGATCCTTCTGCCCCAGCCTTCCAAGTAGCTGGAACTATAGGCACATGCCACCATGCCCGACAAATTTTTTTTTTTAATTGTAGAGATGAGGTCTTGCCAAGTTGCCCAGGCTGGTCTCGAACCCATGGGCTTAGGCAATTCTCTCACCTCGGCCTCCCAAAGTGCTGGGGTTATAAGCATGAGTCACCACACTTGGCCTTGTTTTTCTTTTTTAAAGGTTATGTAATGATTGTGAAGTCCTGTCTCACCGTAGTTTTGGTTTGCATTTCTCTAACGACCCGTCACGTTGAGCATGTGCTTATTGGCCATGTGCCTATTGGCCATTTGTATGTCTTCTTTGGAAAGATTACTTTTATTGTTGTTGTTGTTGTTAAGAGGTTGGAGAGTTTATTCCAAGTGTGGTGGAAAGGCCTCAAGCAGAGGAGTGACGTGAGCCCACTTTCATCTGAGGACCCTACTCCAGCAACACTGGCTCCTGGGTCCAGCAGCAGAGGGAACAGATGTCAATGACATCACTAACCATGAGAGTCCTTGTTCACAATAAGCAAAACCCAAGTGTAATTAGGGCAGAAGGCCTAGGTTCTGTTTTTTCTCCCAATGACCTCTGTGTCTATGTCTCTATTGGCATGTTGCAGATTTCCCATCTACCGGGGCTGCAACGGGGCGGGGGTTTGTGGTTGGAATTGAAGACAGCTCTGAGCAGGTGAGGGGGTCACTCACTCTCCAAGACCCACTGCCTCCCTGTGACTCTTGAAGCGCCTGATAAGGGCAGACCAATTAGTGCGAGTTGTGACATGGGTGGCTGTGAGTATGGCAGAGACACCTGTTCCTTGGGAAGCCGGTGAGATTGCTAATTCATTTCACACCAGCCTGACAGGAGCAGCTGGACTGGAGGAAGTGATGGGTGATGGGGAAGCAATAGATCTTCCCCTCTTCCGAGAAACAGCCAGTTCCTCTTGGCTCTGATGTTCTGATTTCAGATGTATACTGCTAGACACAGGAAAGTCAGAACTCAATATTTAATGTAATATGGCTTTTTTACAGTGTTGTCAGATTTCAATACTTATTTTCTTCCTCCTAGATTTTTTGGTCCACTGAGGCAGAGGTTCTCAAAGGGGCATCAGAATGGTCTGGAGGGCAAGTTAAAACAGAGTGCTGTGCTGAACGCTCTGAAGCCTCTGGTTCTTGGGTCCGGGGTGAGCTCAAGAATTGGAATTTCCAACAAGTTCCCAGGTGCTACTGCTGATCTGGGCTCCATCTCTGAGAACCACAATCAGCGTAACCCTGTGGCGCCATGAAACAAGCTCATTTAGGGTCCTTAAAATAGCAGTAATTGCAGCTACTGCTCCCCATAGCCTGGACGTAAACCGCCTACCTCCTTTGGTAAGGTTTTCTTCTGTGCTACGGTGTGCAGGTGTGTGTGTGTGAGTGTGTGTGTGTGTGTGTGTGTGTGTGTGTGTGTGTGTGTAGGGGGATAGTGGGGTAACACAGACATGTGAGCCCATAACCTCTGAGGATTCCTCAGAGACCACTGCTCTTCTCAGCAGAAGCAGCAGGTGAAAAGTCCCTGGCACTGGTCTGGTAGGAGACAATCACTTACCCCTTTTCCATCACTTGCTTCATGGGATCAAAAGGCAAAATGACATTGTCTGTATCGCTCAGGAGTGACTGGGAATGAATCAACACTCATTGGA
Organism: Carlito syrichta; assembly: GCF_000164805.1. Taxonomy (NCBI): domain Eukaryota; kingdom Metazoa; phylum Chordata; class Mammalia; order Primates; family Tarsiidae; genus Carlito; species Carlito syrichta. The sequence continues at coordinate 588,120 of NW_007247274.1, read as the reverse complement.
TCCTTTGACTTCATTCATTCAGTTCATTTAAAAATTATTAATTGAGCATCTCCTTTGTGCTACTCTGTTCCTTGTGCTGACGATGCAGCAGTAAACAAAACAGAGTTAGTCCCTGGTCACGTGGAACCTCTTTCTGGTTGGTACAGGAGGCAAATAAACAGAAAAGTAAATATGCCGTATGTCTAATGATGATAGATGCTATGGGGGAAATTATTCTGTGTGTGTGTGTGTGTGTGTGTGTGTGTGTGTGTGTGTGTATGTGTGTGTGTATGTGAGAGAGAAAGAGAGAGAGAGAGAGCCCAGTTGTTGGGGACGCATCTCTAACAAAGTGACACTTGAGCATAGGCTTGAAGGAAGTGAGGAAAGGAACCACATGGAGATCTGGAGGAAGAGTGCTCCAGACTGAGGGAACAGCAAGTGCAAAGATCCTGAGGTGAGAGCACTCTTGGCATTTCAAGGAATGGCCAGGAGACTGGTGTGGTGGTGTAGGGTTGTGAAGGAGAGGAGATAGGAAGAGATAACTTCAGACAGGTGACCGGACTGTGTAGGACCTTGTAAGCTATTGTGAAGATCTACTTGAGGTGGGGGTCATTGGAGGCTGCTAAGCCTGGGGGTGGGGTACACCTGAAAGGATCTTCCTGCCATTCAGTGGCAGGGGCACTGCAGGAGAGTGACAGAAGAATCTGGAAGTCCAGCTGGGATATAGTTTTAATAACCAAGGCGAGGGGTGACGGTTGATTGGATCAGGAGCAGGAAAGGTGGTGAAAATTTGGAGACACACCATAGGGAAAGTCTATGAGGCAGATGTGAAGCAGGAGAGAGAGGATCAAGATGGACTCCAAGATTTTGACCTGAGCACCTGGATGAACAAAGATGCTCCGACCCAAGATGGGGAATTCTGAACAGCAACAGGCTCGAGGTTGAACTGCATGCCCAGGGGAAAAGGAAACATAACGATGAAAGGAAAGCAACATTATACGATGTAAAAGAAAACCACTAAATCCCACAACCTCAACAGAGCTGATGTTTGCATTTTAATGTTTTCATGATTCTTTGCATTCCTATTCATCTCCATTCATATTTTACACAGAGTAATAATTAACAACATTGAGTGGTTAATATATAACAGGCACTATTAGAAGCGTTTAGCACCCATTATCTCATTGAATCTTGGCAAGAACCCAGGATAAAGATGACAAAAGCCCTGAAAGGTTAGGAAACACCTCACTAGAAAGCGCGAGAGCAGGAACTTTTTTTTTTTTTGAGTTGGAGTCTCACTCTGTCACCCAGACTGGAGTGCAGTGGCTGCTTCCGGCCACCACAGCCTCGACCTGCTGGGCTCCAGCGATCCTTCCTCCTTAGCCTTCCAAGTAGCTGGAACTACAGGTGTGCGCTACCACGCCCGGCTAATTTTTGATTTATTGTAGAGATGAGGTCTTGCCAAGTTGCTCAGGCGGGTCTCGAACCCGCGGGCTTAGGCAATCCACTCACCTCAGCCTCCCAAAGGCGCTGGATTACAGGTTGAGCAGGAACTTTTACCCAGGATTTTCTCACTCCAAAAACCCTAGTTGTTTCCTATGACACTATGTATCTTTGCATTATTATTATTTTAAAAATCCTTATATTGCCCACAGATCCCTAAGTCTTATAGTTTCAGGGGGCATTTCTGGCCTTTACCATATTCCTAAATATGTCTGGGAATTACTTTCCCCGGAATGTCTGAAATAATGGAGCCAGAGAGACCAAGGATACACATGCAGTCTCTGGAGTGAGATTTATTACCTTGCTGTGACAAGGGCAAGTGTGCCAAGGGCCTAGAAGAGCAGGGGATCCCCAACCCCCAGGCTATGGACAGTCCTAGTCAGTGGCCTATTAGGAACTGAGATTGCAAAGCAGGAGGTGAGCTGCAGGTGAGTGAGTGAAGCTTCACCTTCCCATCACTCCCATGACCACCTGAGCTCTGCTGCTGTCAGATCAAGGGCGGCATTAAATTCTCATAGGAACACGAATCCTGTTGTGAACAGCAGATAGGTGGAATCTAGGTTGCATGCTCCTTATGAGAACCGAGTATCTGGTGATCTCAGGTGGAGCTGAGGCAGTGATGCTCGTGCTGGAGGGCAGGTGCAAATACAGATTAACATCAGCAGTGAGGTTTGACTCCACTTTCCCCTACCTCCCCCCTGCTGTCTACGGCAAAAATCATCTTCCACCAAAAAGGCTGGGCACGGCTACCCTAGAGGACCTCATCACACAAAGAAAAATGCCAGGTTATTCCAGGACTTGGGGACAGAATGGGGTTTAGCCAAAATTCAATCGAAGTAGTGTTTCGATGGCTGCGAAGGAAAGCAGGGCTGTGTGTAAAGGAATCAACATCAGTCCGGGCTGGGAGCTGGCTCAGGGCTCCGTTTCCATGGCAACTACAGGGTTAAGAGGAATGTGGACTAAGGTGCCCCAGAACCCCTTATCCGAAGCTCTGCACCTGGCTTGGAATTCTAGGCTGCTTCTCTGTGTCAAAGAGACCTCAGATCTCCCAGGCAGGATTGGGCCCTTCCATTCTTACTGACACAGGAAGGTGTCAG
>NW_007247274.1:568572-584627 GCF_000164805.1 Carlito syrichta | reverse complement strand
AGAGGCTTATCAAGGTGAAGTGGTGAAAAGAGCCCGGTTGCACTGAGTTCAAGAGGCGGGGGAAGGAGAGAGGGCGACTCTGTGGTATGTTCAGGGTAAAGCCCACCTCCTCTGATATCGGATATGATGTTAGGATCGTCCCTGCTCAAGCCAGAGCAGGCGGGGCATGATCATATTTAGAAGACAGAAGCTTTTCTTAGAGTTTTTTTTTTTTTGTTTTGAGTTGGAGTCTCACTCTGTCGTCCAGGCTGGAGTGTAGCAGCACGCTCATAGCCACCCCAGTGTTGACTTCCTGGGCTCCGGTGATCCTTCCACCTCAGCCTTCCAAGTGGCCGGAACTACAGGCGCATGCTAACATGCCCGGCTAATTTTTGATTTATTGTATAGATGAGGTCTCGTCAAGTTGCCCGGGCTGGTCTCGAACCCTCAGGCTCAGGCAATCCACTCACCTCGGCCTCCCAAAGTGCTGGATGACAGGCTGAGTCACCAAGCCCAGCCTCTTACAGTTTCAATAGCATTGCATCAAAAAATTTATCTAATGTAGAATTTACAGGCCCAGAATGAGCATCCGGTGTCTGAAGACAGACTTAGGAGGAACAAATTGAAGAGACAGCTCAAGTAACCATATCATCTGTCCCTGGACAAGGACCCGGAACCTCACATACCTCACATACAAACCTCATGCTTTAAGTAATGTTGTAACCTCACCAGACCAATCGAGCTCAGCTTTTATGTAACAAAGTTGTGAATTGATATTAAGTTGCCATGGACCCCCAGGTTGAAGATCAAGTCACTTGAACCTGCCCACATGAACCTAGGATGTAGCCATGGGCAGAGCCTAAGTGCTCTGATTGAGGAATGGGGACTAAATTAAGAAGTGGGCACCACATGGCAGAATCCAGGATCCAATCAGATCAGGCCCTGGTGTCACTCCATGGCAGGATCCAGTCAGATCACTCCTCCCAGATCTCACCTCATTGCAAGATCCAATCAGATTATGCCTCATTACCCTAGGCTCATATAGCTCCACCCAAACCCCAGCTCCGGGAGATAGATTTCAGCATGTTCTCCTGTCTCCCTGCCAGTCTCTCTGTGGACTTGCAATAAAGCTTTCCTTTTCTCAGAAACCAATGCCATGTTACTGACTTCTACGCACATCAAGAAACAAGTCCTTTGATAACTTGGTAACCTTGCAAGAAGTCAAACTGGGCTGCATGTCTACCTCATCTAAGCAAAGAAACAAGTGCAAAGCTCATCTCATAGAGCTCTTACTCAATTACTGAACAAAATTTTTATTGACTGCCTACTCTGTGCCAGGCACTGTGCAAGGCTTTGGATAGAAAGATGAATAAAATATAGATGTGCCCTCCAGAAGCATGACTTGGCGGGAGAGACAGACAAGAAAATAAACAACCAAAATAAAAGGTGCAATTAAAGCGATGTGAGAAGAACTGTTGTGTCCAGGGACAACCAGACATCAGAGAAGGAATGTAGATATCACTGGAATGAGCAACTTGGAGACAGTCGGTGACGTTGACCTTGAGTAGGCGGCATTTTAGACACAGAAATGTGATTTGTTTTAAGGATGCAGGAAATGGCTGCATCTAGAACTTTTATTACATTTCAGATTAATAGCAGGACACTCTAATCTCCCTGGGCCACTTATCAGATGAATACCAATAATTAAATAGCAATGGTTTCGGTAACAGCTGAGCATGTCTGGCTGTATATATTGTCAGAGAGCAGATAGGGGCTATTGCCATCAAATCTTTCCTCCTTTGAACCAAGCCTCAGGGCAGACAGCAAAATCTGACTTCAGAGTGTATTCCCAGAGAGTCGGTGCCAAATAACAGTTCAGGGCTGGCTGTTGATTTGGGGCAAGCCAGAGACGACTTGCTTGGAAGCCCAGGTGTTCCCGGCTTCATGCGCTTTAATTGAGAATGCCACCAAGGCTCATAGAATCATCTCTTCATGGCCTCTTTCCAAGTTTCTACATTGCCCAGGGGTAGAGGCTGCTTTGGTCCTGATGAGATGCAGCCATCTGAGAGACAGCAGATTGCCTCTAGCATAATATGCTCATTACCAGCCAAGAATATGGGGCTCAGATTGTTGCAGGACCTCCCTAGGCTTCATGATGACCACAGGACAAAGCCATGGGCCCTGTGGACCTCCATTCCTGGGCCTTCCTATGTCACCTGCAGACCCTGACCTGTCCATTGGAACTTCTTTTACCAACATCACCTCAGGGCTTCACAGTGGTGTTCACAGCCATTGTAATCTTCTTACGTGTCCTCTTTTTAATTCCACAATATTCCCTGAAGAGAAATTACACCTAGGACTAAAGAGATAGTTTATAGTCTTATCGTGTATCACTTTCTAGTGATTGCCGTCAAAGTTACACAAAAATAAAGATATATATGTGAAAATGCACACAGACCATATCTATACATACATGTGTGTATATAGAAGTATAGACCACATATATGCATATTTGCACGTGTGTCTATGTGCATATATGAAAAAGGCTGGTAAAATAAAAGGAACCATGAGTTTATTGTAGACATTTAATAATTTGGAAGTGACTGTCTCTTGGTTTTGATGTCAAATACAAACTAACTGGGAAAGCATGAATGATACCCCTTGCTCTTTGCTTGTCACCTGTGCTGGGGTGGTCAGCACTTTGGTCCCACACAGCTGATGAGTCCGAGGATCAGAGTTTCCCTGCAGGTGTGTGACGCGACTCCATGATGGCCAGGTCCCTTCCAGCACCCCCATTCCCATGGCTGTGCTCACACACAGTCATGCCTGCGAGAGCTCTTCCATGCTATGACTCCCCAAGGCTGGTGCAGACAGTGGGGCTGGGCTGTGGACGCCAAGGAAAGTTCTCTAACCAAAATGACCTCCCTCGCCCCTCCTGGCATGAAACACCCGCTAGAGCTTTTCCCCTTAGCGTTAAACGCTGACCTCTCTCGTTTAAAGTGCAGCAAAGTCAGTGCGTCATTTCTGATGGCGCTGGGTGGGCGGGGCTGGGGCAGTGACAGTGCCTTCTTGTGCATGGCTTTCTGGATGACTTCTCCTATGACCATGGAGATGAGGTCACCTGTGGGGAATACATCCCTCATTCCCATATGCATTTGTTCAACAAATATTTGGGGAACCTACTGTGTGCCCCCAATTATAAGAGGTATAGTGGTAAACAAAACAGATAAAAGTCCTGATCTTCATGGAGTTTATATTCGCGTGAAGGGGAGGGAACAAGGAAGAAATAAGGAAGTCAAATGGACAATATGTGTAGATGGCGCTAAGTACTTTGGAGAAAAATTAAACAGAAGAGGGTCAAGTTTCCAGCGGAAGCGGGGAGCTGTGGTGCTTTTTTCCAAAGGATGGGCAGGAAGGAGCCTGCAGAGATGCACAGACCTGAAGGTGGGGAGTCGTGCACTTATGGGGCTGGGAGGTGTTCCAGGCAGGGGCTGTTGATGATGGTATGGAGGAACAGCTGGGCGCAGGTGCGGCTGGAGTGGAGGGCTTGGGAAGAATGGCGGGAGATGAAGCCTTGGGGCTCTGGGAGGTCACATCATGCTCTAAGTGAAAAGGGGCTGCTGCAGGCTTTAAGCAGAGGAGACACATGGTCAGACTTAAGTGGGAAAGTACCGCCGTGGCCCCCCGGGTTTAAGAGGGAAGAGCAGCAAATCCCAGTGACGCTAGGGAGCCTGTGGTCACAATCCAGGTGGAGAATGACGGTTGAGGACACTAAAGAAAAAACCAGGCAAAGGAAGATTCAGGGACCCAGAAGACCAGACATGTCACCATCCTCATAACTTAGTTTAGTCCTGATTTTGCCCCAAATCACTCTGCCTCCTTAAGATACACTTGGCTCTAGGCCCTCCTGTGAGCTCATGGTGGGGGTGGGGGTGATCTGCTCATTCTCTGTACCAGGTTCTGGGCATGGGCCAGTCTTCCAACTGCCCCACAGGTCCTTGGGCAGCTGCTGTGACTTGCAGCAACCTCGCTGCCTCACACGGAGGCCTGCTGGCACTTCAGGCTCCTTTGTGGCAGGTTGGAGGCATCGACTGTCCATACCTCTTTTATTCCCTGATGGGCAATTATAACTAGGTCTAGAGCGAGAGCTGGCTACTAGACAGCCTATCACTTTCTAGAAAGACCATGTTTTGGCCGGCGTCAAAGGTACACACACAAATATACGTGTGTGTGTGTGTGTGTGTGTGTGTGTGTGTGTGTGTGTAGGTTATATATGAAGGGGACACCCACAAAATCGGAATTTATTTACAAAAAGTTGTGTATTTATTTTTACATGTGTAAACTCAGTCACCTTCAAAGTACTCTCTGATGCAATACGCCTATCAAGATGCTTTTTCCACCCGCAGAACAGTTTTTGAGCTCGTCCATTTTGATGTCTTTTAGTGCTTCTACTATTTTTTGTTTCACCTCTTCCACATCAACCAAATGTCTCCCTCTGAGGACTTGTCCCACCCAAGGAGACAGGTGAGACCAGGTGAATAGGGAGGGTGGGGCAGAGGAGTCATTGTATTTTTGGTCAAAAACAGTCAAACGCTTGGCGCAGTATGGGCAGGTGCACTTATAAATCACCCATCATGAAATGGGCAAATGTGCTGAAAGAATCTCAAAATAATAATAATAATAATAACTGAAATCAAACACACCCTCTCACAACGACACTAGCTGGTATACTGATGCTGATGGGTTCCTAGAATACTTACCTGGTGGGGGAAGCCTGTACTGCAAGGGACCCACCCTCCAAAAGATAATTTCGATGGTTTTTTGGGTGGTTTACCCTCATATATATACATATGTGGGGAAATGGTCCAGTCTTGGGTGGAGAGAAATTTGACATTTCTGGCTCTGTGTGACCTTGGACATGCTCCTCAACTTATCAGCTCCCTGAACGCAAGCTTCTGCAGGATGGAAGGTATTTGAGCTGCTAGGTCCGGTGCCTGGCAGGCAGGTGGCAGAAGCTCTGAGCCCACAAAGGGCATCTGTTGGGAACAAAAGGATCCTGGTGCCCTGGTCCCTGGCTCTGCCTCAGCACATTTGCTGAAGTTCAGAGAGGCAACTTCTGTCGCCCCCCTCCCTCCCCACCCGTGGACAGGAAGCCACAGATGGCCCAGCGATTTGATATGCTGTGATGTTTCCAAAGCTCCCGGAGTGGGACAAGAGACTGGATTGCACTCTTCCAGGAAAGTGCCCCCAATGTGGAAAACTTGTCATTTAGTCTCTAGCTCCATTAAAAGCTTTGTAGTGGTACAAACCCCAGGCAGAAATGGCCTTTTGTAAATGCCAAGAAAATCACTGGGTTGAGGTGCTCTGTGTTTGCAAAAAGGACTGAAGCCAGAGTGATTTCTCACACCTGGTGCCCACCCTAATCCACTGTGGACGTGACAAAACATACCAGGGACAATGACATAGTTTGCCCTGACTGTCTTCATGGTCTATTTCCTTAGGAAAGATCATTTTTTAAATGCTCAGAAGATAATCTTCTCCAGATTTTTTCTTTTTTTTCTTTTTTTAAGTTTAAGAATGCCATTCCACAATAGCTACCACAATGACAGTGCACTTACTCTTTCACAGAGAAATTGCACTTTTGGAATTTATAGATTCACTTCTGTGCATATGAAATGACATCTGCGCCACTGTCTGTAATGACAGAGGTCTAGTTAACAAAAGCAGCACCCCATTCACATAATGGCCTACTGTACCCATGGAAAGAAGAGTCGGGACGCTCTTTTTACTGACGTGGTAAGATTGCTAGGATATGTTGCTCAGTGGAAAAAAGCAAGAAGCAGAAATAGAGGAAAGCATGCATATATTCATACTTGCTTGCATATGCATAAAGGAACACTGGGAGGTAGAAAAGAAAATAATAAAAATAGTTCCTTTGGTAGACAAGAGGAATGCAGTAGATGAAGAAATGTTTTCCAGACCCCTCTGCATATGCCTTATTAGTTTTGGTATTACAGTCATGTAAATGTGTTCTCCCATATATTTTTTTTTAGTTGAGTCTCACTCTGTTGCCCAGGCTGCAGCATAGGGGCGTGATCACAGCTCAATGCAGCCTCGACCTCCTGGGCTCAGACAAGCCATCGCCTCAGCCTCCCAAGTAGCTGGGACTACAGGCACACACCACTATGCCCAGCTAATTTTTTGAATTTTTTTTTTTTGTAGAGATAGGTCTTACTATGTTGCCTAGGCTGGTCTTGAATTCCTGGGCTCAAGCAGTCCTCCCAACTTGACCTTCCTAAGTGCTAGAATTACAGGTATGAACCATTATGCCCAGCATATATATATATATTTTTTTTTCAACAAGTCTCCATTTCCCCATCTTTAAGATAAAGAAACTAATAATCTTTCCTTCACAGTCTTGTTGAGACAGTCAATTGATATAATACCTGGAATGCAATTAGCACAGGGCCTGACACTTTTATATATAGGTATTTTAATAACAAAAAGACACTCCACCATGTCTATACCTCAGTGACTCACAGCTTGGCTTCTAGCAGTAGTGCAAAGAGTTTGAGAATCATGTCATTTTTGAATACCTGCCTCTGTTAGGCCAGAGATGAGTCAGGGCTGCAGAGGCACAGGCAGAGGCAAAGAAGACCCAAGACCCACCCAGAGTGCCTGCAGCCCTAGTGAAGGAGACTGGTGAGCAAATAGCTGGTGTCATAGTTCCTTTGGTGCTAATAACAGAATACCTGAGACTGGGTAATTTATAAAAGAACAGAAAGTTGTTTCTTACAGTTCTAGAGGCTGGGAAGTCCAATATCAAGGGGACTGGTGAAGGTTTGGTTTCTAAATCAAAGATGGCATCTTGTTGTTGCATCCTCCAGAGGAGAGGAAGGGAGCACTATGTCCTCACATGGAGAAGACGGAAGGACAAGAGGGATAAACTCTGTCAAGCTTTTCCTGCAGCAGCATTAATCCAGTCATGAAGGCAGCACCCTCATGACCTAAACCTCCTCAAAGGCTCCACATCCCAACACTGTTGCATTGGGAATTAAGTTTCCAACTCATGGATTCTTGCAGATACATTCAGACCATAGCAGCTGGTGGCAACATGTTGTACTGAGAGTCATACAAGAGGGTGCCATTCCACAATAGCATAGGATGCTATGGAGCCTGGGAAGAGGCACTTAACTGGGAAGAGGGGTGGAAAAAGGACCTACGAGCAACATAGAGGACTTGAGGAAGAGGTAGAAATGAAGAAGATGGAGAAGAGAAAGGACACCTAGAAGCTCAACCAGGAAGAAAGAAACAGACCAGCATGTGAGGAGAGTCCAGTGTACTTAAGTAAACATATGTACCTAAAGTGGAGGCAGTGGGTGTTGACATGGAACTGGTGGGCTGTTAAAGATAGAAGAGAAGTAATCAGACCATAAAGATTCTTCTTTGTTATTCTGTGACAGATGCTGCCTGTTGGGCTGTCAATAGCTCTTCTCTCTTTATCCACTCTCCCCTTTTTGGTCAGCATATGGCCTCTGAGAATAAGGACTATATATCCCAGCCTTCCTTGGTAATGGGCGTGGCCTTGTGACTAAATCCTGGTCAATGGGATGTAAAAGGAAGTGATGTATACAACTTCTAGGAAGTGGCCAGCAAGCGAGGGGGGTGTCTTTCTTTTTCTTTCCCATTTCCTGCTGGCTGGAATGCAGATGAAATGCCCAGTGCTAGAGTAGCCATCTTGAGCCTGATGGAAGGCATTCATATAGGTGTGTAGCACAATGAGACCTAAGTGCCTACATTTAAGTAAGGGAGAAAAAAATTTCTGATCTAGTTTAAGTCACTAAAAGGATTTGTTGTTGTTGTTCTTTGCAGCTAAAGTCAATACTGATGAACCTGGATTCTAAATTTCCACTATTGATTATCCTTGGTGGCTTAAGATTATATTTCTAGTATATCTAACTTCCCTTTAGTAGCTCTATTTCCAGTTAGGAACCTTGAGTTAACCTATGAATATTTTTGGTCTCCACAATGTCATTGAGTGAATATCTTTTTTTTCTATGTATTACATATTTTTTGAATCATTGAAAAGTCATCTCCTTCAAGCTTGACATCATGTGTTTAAATTGAGACAGAATCACAGAGTAGCTCAAAGTGTGGACTGTAGTGCCAAATGGCCAGGATTTAAATCCTTTCTCTGTCATTTACCAGTTGTGTAACCTCCAGATAAGTTAACTATTCTCAACAAGTCTCCATTTCCTCATCTTTAAGATGAAGAAACTAATGATCTTTCCTTCACAGCCTTGTTGAGAGAGTCAACTGATACAATGCCTGGAATGCAATTAGCACAGGGCCTGACTCTTAATAACTGCCCAATAAATATCAACTACTGGGCAACCCCTTTGGGTCCCTACCACTGTGGGAGCTTTTCTGTCCTCTCAATAAATCCTGCTTTCTCAAAAAAAGAAAAAAAGTTAAAAACTGCTATTCAGTCTGTGGTCTACATGTGTCTTCCATTTTTGAGAATCTCTCAGCCTATTTCAAACATAGTGTCATCGACATCATAAAAACTCCCACACAAAGTCATGCCTGCAAATTATATTCATCCTTCCTCTCTATAGACACAAGATGTGAAACTGTATTTCCCATCAACCATAAATATAAGTAGAACCAGGTCTACTTGTGTTCCCCAATTACAGATAATACATGGAAAAGGATTTTGTTCGTTATTGAGAGCTTTACAAAGAAAAGATCTTGGTTTTATTTCCTTCTCCTCGTTTCATCTACATGCTAACAGGCAGGAACCGAACAGCTGTCCTTCCCTCTTGCATTCCTGTTACCTACCTCATTCCCATCTGAGTCCCCAAATGACAGAAGCATCGCTAGGGTGGCAGAGGGTGAGGGAAGATTCTTTCTCCATTGGCTGCCATCATCAGCAGACACCAAATTTCCCCCACCCAAGATTGGACCATTTTCCCCATTAAGTGGGGAAACTTCCATTCACTGGGGAAAATGGTCCCTTAGAGCATTTGCTCTCTTTGGAAAAAAGAGGTAGGAATAAAACATGAAATATGGAACTATATGGCTATTCCCATCTGGATATACCTCAGAGCTGACTTGCAGGGTTCAAAAGCAGATTTAGTAGGAGATACAAGTTGGATTTTGTATCTGTTGCCCCTGAATTTAGCAAAACTATATGATGATGACTTTGAGTTGTGGAGTGAGTCTGCCTGGATTCTAACCTCCGCTTTGCCACTTCCTTTCTGTGTGAATTTGGACTGAACCCCATCTGCAAGTGAGAATGATGGCTCTGCCCTCACATGGGAGATATGACCACAAGAGAGCTGCTGTGCTTAAGGTATGTGTGTGGCATAACGCCCAGTCCTTGTTAAACCTGGGTTAAACATTTGCTGGGCAGGATAAGTGGTGTCCTTCAAGGACAATTAAAGTTTCCCCTCCTGAGGACTTCCCTGAATACTTATCCCTCACTTGACTCTTAGCTTTAATTCGTCTGTTTCTTTACATGCACAAGTCTTTCTTTCCAACCAATTATGGTCCTATAGTTTCTTCCATTCTTTTATTAGTCTCAGGACTCCCTGAAAAGCCTAGGATGACACCTGTACCAGTTGGTTCTTGTTGTGTAACAGATCAGCTTAAAACTTAGTGAATTAAAATAACTTATTTGGCTGGGCTCGGTGGCTCATTCTGTAATCCCGCGCCTTTGGGAGGCTGAGGTGAGTGGATTGCCTGAGCCCGCGGGTTCGAGACCCATTTGGGCAACTTGGTGAGCCCTCATCTCTACAATAAAATCAAAAAATGAGCTGGGCGTAGTAGTGCGCACCTATAGTTCCAGCTACTTGGAAGGCTAAGGCAGAAGGATCTCCAGAGCCCAGCAGGCGAGGCTGCGGTGGCTGGGAGCGGCCACCGCACTCCAGTCTGGGCGACAGAGTGAGACTCCAACTCAAAAAAAAATAATAATAAAAAATAACTCATTTGGCTCATCATTTTGCAGGTTAGCTATCGGGGTTGGGCTTGGCTGGGCAGTTCTGGTCCTGGCTGGGCTCCGCAGAGCTCAGTTGGGCTGGTTCATGTGTCTAAGGTCAGCTGGAGGCCAACTGGGGAGGCTGGCTTGTCAGGGCTTCATCTTGGATGGCTACATGCCTGGAGTTTCTTCCCATGTGGTCTCTTTTCTCCAGTAAACTGGCTGGGGCTTGCTGACATGCTTGCTGCAGAATCCAAGAGCGCCAAGATGGGGTAGGTTCTGAGGTGTAAGTGCTATTCAAGTCCTTGCTTCCATCACGTTTGTCTTTTGCCATATTACCACCAGCAAGCCACAGGGCCAAGCCCAGAGCCAGCATGGGAGGGATGCCCAAAGGCATGGGTATCAGGAGGTATGGGCAAATTGGGGCCATTTCTGCGAGAGTCTGATTCAGCACCTCATAGAATTTTCACGACTGTTTATCATACGGGTGGTCACAATCTGGCCCCCTCTCCAGGCTGGGGAGTTGCCAGAAGCCACTGAGTCTCCACATTGGTCTCTGAGGCAAGAGCCCCAGTCAAATCCTCAGGTCCAAGGATGCCACACTGGCTGCCAGGTGTGAAGTGTCTGTGACTCTTGTCGGCTCCGCCTAAGAGGACAAAGTATGTCTACCTTCTCCTCATGCAGGTATCCAGGAATTCATGGCTCAGAATTCCAAGGGTGCTGTTCACTTCATTGCTTGTGTGAATTCACTCCCTTAATTGCAGTGCCCAGCCCGTGCAACCATAAGCTTCAATGCTGAGGTCTCAAGCAGATTCTCTCTCTGGTGGATGTGCAGGTTTCTTTTTTCTTCAACCCGACTTGGGGAGCTAGGTGACAGTTTAGGCAAAAGAGGGGAGAGTTGTCACAGACACTAATTCTTACATGTGTTCAGAGGGAGTTCACCTCTAGCCTATCTCCATCCCCTGCAAACTCAGCAGCTCACACCAGAAACTCTCAAGCAAGGTCCCTTCTAGCTCTCACCTTCTCAGTAGTTCACAAACATAAAACACCCATCCATACCACTCTTGTGGTATGATGGGGGAGGGGGAAGAAATGGAAAGGGAACTAGCATCTTTCTGAGGCTGGTTAGGTCCCAGGCACTTTATACATATTATCTACTTTATTTTTATTTATTTATTTATTTTTGAGTTGGAGTCTCACTCTGTCACCCAGACTGGAGTGCAGTGGCCGCTCCTGGTCACTGCAGCCTCGACCTGCTGGGCTCCGACGATCCTTCCGCCTCAGCCTTCCAAGTAGCTGGAACTACAGACGTGCACTACCACGCCCGGCTAATTTTTTGATTTATTGTAGAGATGAGGTCTCGCCAAGTTGCCCAGGCAGGTCTAGAACCCACGGGCTGAGGCAATCCACTCACCTCGGCCTCCCAAAGCACGGGATTACAGGCTGAGTCACCGAGCCCGGCTCATATTATCTGCTTTCATACTCACACTCAAAACTCTTGAGAGATAGACATAATTAGCTCGGGTTTTGCAGAAGAGGAAACAAGTTCAGAGAGGTAAAGTAACTTTCCTGAGGTCACACAGATGGTAAATGATAGGGCTGGGATTTGAACTCTGGTCTGCCCTGGTGCCAAAGCATTTCCCTTCTGCTGTGCCTCAGCAGAGCCCAGGTGAGCAGCAGACAACTTGTCATAACATCCTCCCCACATATTCTACTGACAATCGCAGCTGCCCACAGGGAACAGCAGTTGTTGACATCAATCCTGGCCGGAACGTGGGCCTCAGCAGGTGACAAGTCACCCGGTGCAGCTAATCAACCAGGCCGCGGGGCACATCATTGGCTGAATGCCGCCTCTGGGGAAAATTCGCTGTTTACTGGAAATAATGAAACAGGAAAGATTTCAGCATTTAGGTATATGAGTTTTGGCAGGGAAAGATTTGATAACTTAATGATGAACACTGGAGGCGAATTTGAAAACAGCAGATATCTCCATCTATAGCTAAAATAGTAGGCTGAGCTATTAAAATGGAGTGCGCCAACAAGCCTGGAGACAATATTATTTAAATTGGATGGAATAGAGGGTGCTCAGTGCCAGACGGTCGCTTTTATTTCTATTTAGGATTAATAATGTGGTGCCAGGGCTGTTGAGTCTGCGGTCTGGTTCTGTGGGTGGCACCTCCTTAAGGCTCTGTTGACTAGAGGCAGCTGTCAGCCCTTCCAAGGGGTCTTCTCTCTTTAGGAAGGGTCAGGAGAGAAGCAGGAGTGAGTGCCCGGTTTTCTAATCTACCTCTGGGATCTCTACAGCCAGCTGTCAGGTTCCTGAGTTAGGGAGGAGAGCTGGGCCAATCCAGATAATTCAACATTTTGCCCAGTGTTTTGTGGTGGGCAGGTCTATGCAACCCTACCCCTAAAGTTCAGGGAAGCCAAGAGACCAAAGAAAGAGGCTGATATATCTGGTTTCTTAGGAAGAAACACTTAACAGAGACTTATGAACAGAAGCCATGTCTGTGTCTCGGGTGGCAGCAAGACAATATGGTGCATCCCTGAACCATTATTCTCAGACCCAGGGCTTATATACCATAGGGAAAGGGTGATTCAGAAGAGATGTGTAGAACAATCAAAGTATGCTAGCCTTCATGAGAAAGGTGTTTAACTCATCCCTGCACCCTCAGCAAAAAGCCCAACCTGGCACATCAGCAGCCTTGGGTGCTGATTTTATAATAAGCACCTTACTTACGTGAGGAATAGTAGATAAACTGGAAATCTTAGAGTTCCCAGACTTGTGTTCATCGGAAGCCAAGATAGCGCATTAGCATCCAAGATGGAGCTGCTTTGGTTTCCACACCCAAGGCTGCTGATGTACCAGGATGGGCTTTTTGCTGAGGGTGCAGGGATGAGTTAAGCACCTTTCTCATCATGGCCCCACCTATAGCATAGGGTCTTGGAGGAAGGCACACAGACAACTTCATTGTGACAAGTGATTGGATAGAATCACATATGGAGAGTTATGGATGGGGATGGATGGTAGCCCAGACATATATCAACCTGGATGGTATTCTGAGGGTGCTGTGGGTTCCCTGGGTAGACAGGTGGAGGTGACCCTGGGGTAGCCCTGGCTGAGAAGGGTGGTCACATCCTCAGGAGCTGTGGGGGCACTGGGCGTTTGCCTACCAGGGTGTCAGAATTGTCCTCAGGGTAGTCCTTCCCTCATACCATCCAGCCCAGACTGACTAAGAAGGCCCCAGCATGTGGTGACCTTGGGCATAAGTTCTCTACCTGGTGGACAGCATAGGTGTGCCAGGCTTTGGTCTTTTACTATGGTGCCTCCGTACCTTGTATGTGGGCTCAGTGTTGCAAGGTGGCAGGGCCTTGGCCAGCTCAGGCATTGGGAAAGGCTTCCTCGGAGAGAGAAGATGGATAACAAAGGAGAGACGAGCGTGTTCCAGGAGGAGAGATGGACTCGGGCAGTGCCACGGAGTTGGGTGGGGACTGTGACTCATGAGGGATGCTCAGTGAGATGCTGCAGTGAGAATAGCAGCACGCCACAAGTGGTTTGCATCCAAATCTCATGTTGAAATTGGATCTCCAGTGTTGGAGGGGGCTTGGCAGGAGGCGTTTGGATCATGGGGGGCAGATCCCTCACAAATGGCATGCTGCTGTTCTCATGCAAAGAACTCAGAATGCTTTCTGCTGGGGATGGCATGCTCTTCAAGGGTTTTCAGTAGCCATCCGTCAACTTCATGGTCACCCTTTCATGAGTACTTACCACGGGCTCTACAATGCACTGGGTGCTTTACAGACATCCTTAATTTTGGAAATAACCTCTTAGTTAAGAATTATTAATACAAAGGAGAAAACCAAAGTACTGATGAGTCAACTTTCTATAGGTTATGCAGGTGGCCAAACTGGTATTTTCCCCCAGGTTTGTCTATAAAATCCACACACTTGACCAGTTTTCTATACTATGAAGGGGACACAAAAAACCCCAGAATTGTCTTTTGGGGACAATTCTGACATCCTGATAGGCAAATGCCCAGTGCCTCCTCAGTTCCTGGGGATGTGATCACCACCCTCAGCCAGGGCTGCCCCAGGGTCGCCTCCACCTGTCTACCCGTGGGACCCACAGTCCTCTGAGAACACTCTCCAGGTTGATACATGTTTGGGCTACCATCCACAGCCATACCTCTCCATGTGTGGCTCTAGCCTGTCACTTGTCACACTGAAGTTGTCTGTGTGCCTTCCTCCGATACCCCATGCTGTAGGTAGGGCCATGATGAAAGAGGTGTTTAATTCATCCCTACACCCTCAGCAACTAACCCAGTCTGTATATCAGCAGCCTCAGGTGTGGAAACCAAAGCAGCTCCATCTTGGATGCTAATCCACCATTTTGGCTTCTGATTAACCCAAGTCTGGGAACCCTAAGATTTCCAGTTTATCCATGTAAAAGCAGTCACTTATTGTAAATTCTACCCTTAGGCCAAGCATCCTTGATGCTATCATACTTTGATTGTCTCACACATCTCTTCCAAATCACCCCTTCCCTATGACATATAAGCCCTGGGTCTGGGAATAATGGTTGGGGGATCCACCATATTGTCTCGCTGTCACCCAAGACACAGACATGGCTTCTGTTCATAAGTCTCTATTAAACACTTCTTCCTAAGAAACCAGATATGTCAGCCTCTTTCTTTGGCCTCTTGGCTTCCCTGGACTTTAGAGGTAGGTTTGCATAGACCTGCCCACCACAAAACACTGGGTGAAACATTAAATTATCTACTGATGAGCCCAGCTCTCCTCCCTAACTCAGGAACCTGAGAGTTGACTGTAGAGATTCCAGAGGTAGATTAGGAAAAATGGAACACTCAGAGGTAAGAAGGCGCATGAAGCTGCTGGTCACTCCTGCTTCTCCCCCAACCCTTCCTAAAAACAGAAGTCCCCTCCAGCAGGGCAGACAACCACCTCTAGTCAGTGGAGTCTTAAGGAGGTGCCACTCACAGAACCAGACCACAGACTCAACAGACTTGGCAACACATGACAGAATGAGACCTGACTCAAGAAACAAAACAACAGCAACAACAACAGTAACAAACTCCCCCAAGTGACCATGAAGATGACCTAGAAAGAAAGCTCAGAAAGGTGGGAGGAGGAATCATTAGGAGAGAGAGAGAAACTGATTCAATAGAGCTCTGGAGAGGCTTTCAACCTGTCATGATTTCAGTGTGCTGAGATGCAGGCTGACTGCCTTGGCCTCTGCAGCTCTAGCTGGGTTCTTGGTAGCCCCTTGGGTAGACACTGGGTTTTGAAGAAAAGTAAATATTGAGAAAGCATGCAAGCCTAATGTTTTGAAAGTATCTCAGTTGGGGCCCATATGTGGGTAAACCCCATGCATGTAGCAGTTTCCACCTGCTTCCGCTGGCTCATCTGTTGCATTTGGGTGTGGTGTGAGCATGTCTAAGACCTCATGAATGCATTTGCCATGTACTTTTAGTTACAACGGAGAAGGGGCTAGTAATTTATCTTTCTACATGGGTGCTGTTCTAAAGAACAGAGTTACATTCTCTTGTCTTCACATTTGAGAAGAGCCAGACTGAAAACCCTTAGTAGGCCTTATGGTTAAGACAGATTCAAATCCTGGCTGTCCCTTTTCTATCACTGTGGCCCTGGGTATATTGTTTAACTTTTCTATCTTTATTTCTTCATCTGTAAAATAGTTATAATAATGGTGGCTAGCAGTATTCTATAGAAATTATTTTCTTTTAATTTCCTGGTGAGTCTTTGTAGCAATGCAGAAACTTTTATTGTCCCTTCTCTAGAATATCAGTCCCCTCAGAACAAGGACTGTCAGCTATGATTGATGTTTTAGTCCTTATGGGATGCTATAACAAGGTACCGGGTGACTTTTAAACAACATAGATTTATTTCTTATAATCCTAGAGGCTGGAAGTGTGAGATCAGGGTGTCAGCATGGTTGGGTTCTGGTGAGCACCCTCTTCTGGGTTACAGCTGGCTGTCTTCTTGTATCTTTCACCTGGTAGAAAGACATCCGGAGAGTTCGCTGGCATACATTTTTTTTTTTTTTTTTTGAGTTGGAGTCTCA
>NW_007247274.1:566926-568415 GCF_000164805.1 Carlito syrichta | reverse complement strand
CATGGCTGCTCCCGGCCACCGCAGCCTCGCCTGCTGGGCTCCGGCGATCCTTCCGCCTCAGCCTTCCGAGTAGCCGGAATTACAGGCATGCACTACCATGCCCGGCTGATTTTTTGATTTATTATAGAGATGAGGTCTCGCTACCCAGGCGGGTCTCGAACCCTCGGGCTCAGGCAATCCACTCACCTCAGCCTCCCAAAGGCGCGGGATTACAGGCTGAGCCACCGAGCCCGGCTGGCATCCATTTTTTAAGAAACTCCTCTCATTCTAGAGGGTGCAACCCTCATGATCTAATTACCTCTCAAAGGCCTCACCTTCAGACATCACACAATGGAGGTTAGGAATTTATTTAACAGATGAATTTTGAAGGGGGACTTAAACACTCAATGATGTGTTCTCAGCACCTAGAACTATACCTAGTTCTCGGTGGGGAAATTGAGCCAAAGAGAGAGGTATACAGCTCATGAGTGACAAGTTGCGTTTTGAACCAAGGCAGTGTGATTTCGAAGCCAGAAGTCTCCACTACTACACCAGTACTGGCTATTATTAGAAGATCTGAAAGGTCAAAACTGCCCAATAATGCAAGACATATTTTCCCTTTTCATTCTCATTCTCCCACAAGGGGATGATGGAATTTTCCAGAGGCTACAGAATATATGATAGCTCATCCGATTCAATGCAAAAGCAGATATGACAATCCAGCTGTTTTCTTCTCAGCCAGATATTCAGGGGTTTTTGTAAAAGTGTAAAACGATGCTACTCTTCTCACCGAAATGTTTTTGGATTAAAAAATACAGTTAAGTAATATAAAGGTTTTTTGTTTTGTTAGCTAAATTAACAAGTAACCATTTTTTTTCTGTTTTAATGTCTATTATAAAAAATCTTGAGATTTTCATCCTGAGATTTTAAAAAAGGTTAGGAATGCTGTGATTAGGTTTGGATTAATGCCATTATCACAGGAGTAGGTTCCTGGTAAAGATTGAGTTTGGTCCCTTTCCTGCCCCCTCTCTTTTCTCTTGTTTGTACACACTCCCCTGCCCTTCCACCTTCTGCCATGAGATGACACACCAAGAAAGCCCCAGCCAGATGCAGGTCCCTTGACCTTGGGCTTCCCAGTCTCCAGAACTGTAAGAAATAAGATATCTGTTCTTTATAAATTACCCCGTTTTGGATATTCTGTTAGGGTAGCATAAGATGGACTAAGATTGAGGAAATAGAAGTCTGAAATATTTTGACAGTAGTGAAGTCATGATATATTGCATCAAATATGGGAAGCATAGAAAGTGAACTTCTTGAGGAAAATGCAACAGATGATGTTGATATCTAGCAGAGTTCGGGCCCCACCAGCATTGATGAAACCCCATGAGATCCAGTGTCAGGGACCAGCCCCGACCTGAGGGGAGTTGGACCCGCTCCAGGGAATCAGGACACGGCGAGAAGAAACAACTCGGAGGCAGTTCTTCTGGGATCAGTCTGATCAGGACTGAGT